>NC_138772.1:485927830-486222830 GCF_965119305.1 Pelophylax lessonae | reverse complement strand
CTGATCACCTTGTGAGAAGTGAAGTTCTCCGCCTTCTAAACTGGGTGCCAGAGGAGATATTTTTTCTCTGAGAACTGCCGAGAATTGAACTGAGAGAAAACTTCTCAGTTTACTAAACGTACACCCTAAAGAGGGGTCTCACCTGGCTGTGTGAAAACTAATTTTCATTTGTTTTTCACCATTTGCGCTGTATTTATTTTTATTTTGTTTAAAAACTAAGTCCATAGCTACAAGTACTGTAGCTTCTGACTTTTAACCTCTTCTCGCCACCTCCTGGTGGTCCTTGAAGTGTACATTACCAAAAAGTAGGGGAGCTTCTCGATCACATTACCACTGTGATTGACTCTCACGGTGGTCACATGATCAGAAGCCCATGTTTCTGTGCCGTAATGTCAGGGCTTCCAATTCCTATCCTGGAAGGTGTGTGAACCCCTCTAGGTGCTGCTTTGTACTCTTAGTTTAGCATATTCAAGGTATGCACTATTTACTGTAATTATCAGGAATGACTGTGGACATGTAGAGTCCTGCACCATTTCAGCAGCTTGGCTCAGCAAAGGGTCTTTTGTGGCGCTTTTACCCCCATGTCACATCAAGCGATAATCATTAATGAAACCCTGAAAATTCCCAAGGAACAACCCCAATCTCCAGCCTATCGATAACCTGCAAAAAGTGAGAGTTCGCTTTTTCAAATCTAAAAGTGTGTTTTTCTTGAACAGCTAAGTAGGAAAGATGTGTTCTATTAAAGTGTGTCATTAGGTGACATATGTAGTGTTTTCAGTGTTGGGGGTAACTAGTTACAAAGTAACTGATTACAGTAACTACATTACTTTTTTTGGTAACTAAGTAATGTAACTAGTTACAATACTAATATTGGTAACTACACTACTTTACTAGGCTATAGGAAGTAACTACACTACTTTACTAGGCTATAGGAACGCGCTTTCCTGCGTTACCCAAGCCGTGCGATACAATTGTTATTTCGAAGAATAGAGAGGGATGAAGTTTATGACTTTTTGTTGCACTTAAGGTTTTATTCTGTTTTTTCAGGTTTTGTTCTCATGTTTCCCAAAGCCTGTGTTTATACAATAAACTCTGTGCAGAAAGAGTGTCATGTATCTTCTTCTACACGGCCAATTAAGAAAGAGGAGAGTAAAGTAATAAGTAGTGAAGTTACTTTTCAAATGCAGTAACTAGTAAAGTAATCTCATTACAATTTACAGAAGTAACTAGTTACATTTTTTGAGTAACTACCCCAACACTGTTTATAATGCTTCCGTGTAACCAAACTGCCTCTGTACCATAAGCATGGATGGCTGACAACTCTCACAATGCATTCTGTGCCCGACTTGTGACAGAGGGGGTGACTGATCTACTGCCACTAAAGCGACGTATTCCAGTGGATGGTTTTTCCCACGTTCAAGCAGCTTGGCAAAGAAGCTTTGCATACAATATCATAATAGTAATATAAAATTGATCATATTAAAGTCTATGTAAACCCAATCACTACAATATCACTTAAGCTTTAAAATGTTTATGTAATTTCAAAAGTTATTTTCAATATTTTTTTCTTTATTTGTAGCTTTTTATTAACATAACGCCTAGTGATCATGTCATGATGGTCCTTGTTCAGGTACTTCCTGTTATTGGGTGACAATGCTCTGTCCCTGTCTCCCAATGGTGCTCTTGTGTTGTCACTCTATCAAACAGGCTTCTGGTGGAGACTACATGTGGCTGGTTTAGCACACATTATTCAGGCTTAGTCCGTTGTTGTCAGCATTAGGGAAACCCATCTAGAGAAATGTTATATAGCTGGCTGCCACTGGAGTGCATGTAGCCAGAAAGATGGCAGGAGATCCGCAGCACTTATGATGTAATTAAGGATGAAAGAAAGGTAAAAACAAGTATTTTATTTTTAAAAAATGCCAATTGTTTAAGATAAACAGTACTTCAACAAACCTACTTTTATTAAAAAGACTAAAGGCCCGTACACATGTACCGATTGTCGGCCGAAACTGTTCGGCCGCCGAACAATCGGCCGATTTTCGGCTTGTTAGTATGATGCTTCCAACAGCCGACAGCGCACTTTCGGCCGAACAGAATCTGTCGTGCAAGCATTAAAATTTTTGTATGCCGACACCAGAACGGCCGATTGTTCGCCAGTCAGTACAGAATTCGGCCGACAGACAGCAGATTTGCAAGACTGGGCATGCTCAGAGAGTAAAAAGACAAGGAAAGTTAACGATCACATGACATCACTTCTGCAGTCGGCTGTTGTTGGCCGACAAAATTCATGTGCAGTCTTTTGCAGTTTTCAACAGACAAGACAGCCCTGGACAAAAGACGGTCGATCGTTTGGCCGACGATCGGTACGTGTGTACGGGGCTTAAAGCCTAGTACACACGCAATGAATTTCCGCCGACCGGTCGTCCGTCTTTAGTCCAGAGTGGTGTTTTGTTGGTTGGAATGTGCTCTAGACTGCACACAAATTTTCCCGCACGACAAAATTCAACTTCAGAAGTGATGTCATGTGTTGGTTTGCTTTCTTTGTGTTCTTTCTTCTCTGAGCATGCCCAGTCTTGCTCATAAGATTTTTCCCTGTTGAAATCTGTACTGACTGCACGAAAATCGGACGTGTTTTGACGGAGGACAAAAATTTTATAGCCTGCACACCAGAATTTTTTCGGCGGTCGGTTGTCGGAAGCCTCATACTAACAAGCCGAAAATCGGCGGATCGGTCGTCGGACGAAAATTCCCAGCCGAATTTCGACGCGTGTGTACTAGGTTTTAGACTGCTGTGTGTTACTCATCTGACTTTACCATTTGGAGTTGGATTACTTACCATCAATAGCTGTTAATTATTATGGGTTGACTTGTCAAGTGACCAAGGATAGCAGCCCTGAAAATGCATCGTCTACCCAAAAGTTGTATTCTAGGTGTAGGTGAATTATAGCGGCCTGAGATACCTGCTGGCCTCCTTCATCTCTTGGGGTCTCCAGCAGAAACATCTACCTTGCTATTGTTCCCAGTTTTGCCCAGTGTAGCTTTGAGGGTGTTCACCCAAACCTTTGTGTTTGTACTCTTAGGTTGGAATTCTCCATTATGTAAACTAATTTAAAACGTACTGCAAACTGGAAACCTCAAGAGAAAAAAAATCACTAGGGGATCTAAATCGCCAACATTTTCCAAAAAATGAAAATGTCATTTTTGGGTTGGCTGATACCTATTGTATTATATCGTCTGATAAAAAGGTCATAGTGCATCACATTGGAAACATAACATTACACAAGTTGTAAAATGAATTCTGAACGCTTGTTGTTTCTTAAAACAGCTAGACTGATCCTTCAACCATTCCACAGTACTAAATGATCGTAAGAAAATACCAACAAAACATTGATTGCAGATCAGCAGTGTGTCCGGAACCCCATCCCAACTACCTTAATCCGATCTGCTGATTCCACTACAAAAATAGATTTTTTGATGAAGCTTAATAGTCAATCAGATTTCACTATACTGTTGTCAGTAAAAGGGGACCTTTGGTAAGGGTCTGGCTGAATAAAGATAATGTATATAAAGCCTTTTCCACGGTTTTATAGCTCAAATAGGATAACTGTTTTTGTATAGAAAATTTCAGCAGTATTTATTTATGTGTTGTTTTTAGTTATTATATATTCCTGATTTTTTTCGGATATTGTAACTTTAAACCTTGTATGAAATACTTTTTGCTTTCTAAGTGTTTGCATTTTCTTCTTGTTTTGTAGCTGCAAATGTACATTTTCAGTTATGTTACAACGTGTTTCTGTAAAGATTTAAGAATATATAAAGGTGTTGAATCCTTCAATTGTGATCTCAAGTCAGTGAACCTTCGCACATGACATTACATTTAAATTTTCCCAAACTGGGCAGTTTTAAAGGGAGTTTACGGCTTTGCTGCAATGCTGCTGTTTTAGATTTGAGGCTAACCATGCAGTGTCCTCATACAAGTATTTGGCTCCACCAATATATTTGGGGTATTATTGGTTCTTCTGAGAAAGAGTTAGGCCTCGTTAAGGCTGGCATGTGCGTGGCCTAGAGTGCACACTGCGCAAGTGGATCTGTCCACCCGCACTCTCACAGCTGTCAAATTGGGAGCAGTGACCGTGCCCGTGCAGCTGGTGCGCACCAGTTCACATTAAGGCCCCTTTCAAACTTGTCCTGCGATTTGGGACTGCAAAGTCGCATGACAAGGCATCCTCCATGATTTCCAATGAGTACCGTTCATATCTGTACGACTGCAAGTCGCAACGACTTCAGAGTAGTCCCTGCACTACTTTTGGCTGACTTTAATGCGTTTTGAGGTCCAAAGACATAGGCATTGCTTCAAGTCCAGTCAAAATTGTGGTAAAATGCGCAACTTTTAAGTCGCACAAGTGTGAAAGGGGCCTAAAGGGACAGCCTGCTCCAGGGATGCTCAGGATACCTGTGCATCCCTATGTGTGCTAACCCGGCTCTCGCACAGGCTTATGCTTAATTACACCTGTGTAATAAAAAAAAAAAAAAGGCCTTAGGGCCTACGAGTGTGACAGACCATTGAGTGCTTTTGGGGAGCTTAATTGTAAAAGCAACTCAAGCTTTGAATGAAATGAGGCCAGGGAGGCAATTGTAATTTACACATGTGCCTTCTTCTAAAGACAGAGCCTAAATACTGTAAACAGAGAGGCCACAAAATGACATGGCACCCCTTGCTGCAGCAGCAGCCCAAGTCAGAGGGTGGGACCATGACACCCTGGGCTTACAGAAGTAGGATAAATAACACTGGGTGTCATTCAACCTGGAAGAGGAGCAGTGGCCGGGAGCCATAGCAGTGAGTCTGTGGGGGACAGTGTCAGAGATCTTCCCGTCTATGTCTTGTTGGGGAGATTTCCCTTCCTGTGCCTTACAGGAAGTGAGCAGAAATCCCTCCAGATTGAGGGAATCAATGGTTGTCAATGGAATTAGTGTCCCATTGGAAAATTTCCCCTTTATTCTGTGTTAATGGTAAACAGGACACATAAAGAATCATAAAGGAATCTCCCTAATGGAAACAAAGACAGCAATACAAACCTGAGAGGTGTTCTAATCTCTACCCATTATATCCAATACTGTACTTGAAACATGTTTTATCGTTAGTAATACTTTAAAGTATCACTAAACCCACATCATAAAAAAAACTATCAATAAATGGTGCATTACATGCTACTCATACTCACTCACTCACTTTGTTTTCTGTATTGCGTAAAAAAAACCTGGTTGATCCTGCTGCTCTCTATCTCCCCCTCCTGTCCATGTCTTCAGTTCAGCTAAGGATTTTGTAGCTGTAGTGGCAACTGCATATGCTCAATTTTCAGTGATTTGCTATGCTGATCATTTCCTCCCTATCACATCTGAGCAGCCCATGTGACTATAAAGTCACACGTGTGGGCATATACACAGTGATAAATGACAGTCCACTCCCTCCCTCTTTATCCATGCCCACTAACCAGCTAAATACCAAAGGGGATGGGATAATATATGTTGATTAATGGTTGCTTCACCTCCCTCTTATTCTAAGACACGGCTGCTGGGTGTGACACAGCCTGTGACTGGCAGAAATCTGCCCACGCCATGGTATTGTTAATAAAGTTTTGATTTTCAAAATATATATTTGTTTCTTCTGTAAAAGTAAAACAATAAATTATATATATATATATATTTATATATATCTCACAAAAGTGAGTACACCCCTTACACTTTTGTAAATATTTTATTAGATCTTTTCATGTGCCAACACTAAAGAAATTATACTTTGCTACAATTTGAAGTAGTGAGTGTACAGCTTGTATAAAAGTGTAAATTTGTTGTCCCCCTCAAAATAACTCAACACATAGCCATTAATGCCTAAACTGCTGGCAACAAAAGTGAGTACACCCCTTAGTGGAAATGTCCAAATTGGGACCAAAGTGTCAATATTTTGTGTGGCCACCATTATTTTCCAGCAATGCCTTAACCCTCTTGGGCATGGAGTTCACCAGAGCTTCACAGGTTGCCATTGGAGTCCTCTTCCACTCCTCCATGATGACATCACTGAGCTGTTGGATGTTAGAGACCTTGCGCTCCTCCACCTTCAATTTGAGGATGCCCTCAGATGCTCAATAAGGTTTAGGTCTGGAGACATGCTTGGCCAGGCTATCACCTTTACCCTCTTCTTCTTTTGCAAGACAGTGGTCGTCTTGGAGGTATGTTTGGATCATTAATATGTTGGAATACTGCCCTGCGGACCAGTCTCTGAAGGGAGGGGATCATGATCTGCTTCAGTATGTCAGAGTACATGTTGGAATTCATGGTTCCCTCAATAAACTGTAGCTCCCCAGTGTCATCAGCACTCATGCAGCCCCAGCCCATGACACTCCCACCATCATGCTTGACTGTAGGCAAGACACACTTGTCTTTGTACTCCTCACCTGGTTGCCGCTACACGCTCATCAGACCACAGGACATGGTTCCAGCAATCCATGTCCTTAGTCTGCTTGTCTTCAGCAAACTGCATCATCTTTAGAAGAAGTTTCCTTCTGGGAGGACAGCCATGCAGACCAATGTGATGCAGTGTGCGGCGTATGGTCTGAGCACTGACAGGCTGACCCCCACCCCTTCAACCTCTGCAACAATGCTGGCAGCACTTATACGTCTATTTCCCAAAGACAATTTCTGGATATGACGCTAAGCAGGTACACTCAACTTCTTTGGTTGACCAGGGTGAGGCCTGTTCTGAGTAGAACCTCTACTGTTAAACCGCTGTAGGGTCTTGGCCATTGTGCTGCAGCTCAGTTTAGGGTCTTGGCAATCTTCTTATAGCCTAGGCCATCTTTATGTAGAGCAACAATTCTTTTTTTTCAGATCCTCAGAGAGTTCTTTGCCATGAGGTGCCATGTTGAACTTCCAGTGACCAGTATGAGAGAGTGAATAACACCAACATTTTTTTTACAGAAAAGTTTTATTGATAAATGAAGCAGTAACAAAAAAAATCAAACATTGAGCCCACCATTAAGTCCCCCACATTGTCCGACGCCCGAAGCAGTATGGCCAACGGCTCAATGGCCAGGGCAAAAAGACTGGGGGACAACGGGCAGCCCTGTCTTGTACCCCTACCCAAGTGGAAGGGGGGACAATAGGCCGTTGGTGCGCACCCGAGCCACAGGGGCCTCATAAAGGAGACGGATCCAGGCAATGAATCGGGGCCCGAAACCGAAGCGTAAAAGCACCTGCTACAAGTACTCCCACTCCACCTAATCGAAGGCCTCCTCGGCATTGAGAGAGGCCACTGCACCCTACAAGTCATTAGCGGCACCGTAGGCCATGTTGGCATGTAGGCGGCGAATGTTTATGTCCGTGCCCTTGCCCGGCATGAAACCAGTCTGGTCCCCATGTACCAGAGCCAGAATTACAGAATTTAAACGATTAGCCAATATTTTAGTGAGGATTTTTGAATCCACATTCAGCAACGATATAGGCCGATAAGAGGAGCACATCTCAGGATCTTTCCCAGGCTTAGGCAGGACAACAACAACGGCCTCCGACATAGAGGGTGGGAGGAAGCCAGCCCCTAGGTTGGCACAAAGCGTCTCATGATAGTAAGGGCCAACAATATCCAAGTTTGTCTTGTAGAACTCTGTGGGAAGTCCATTAGGTCCCGGGGACTTACCAGTCTGCAGGGATTTAATAGCAGTCCTTACCTCTTTTAGGGAAAGAGGAGCATCCAGTAGGAGGGCCCTGGCAGGAAGGAGAGATGGAAATTCTATGCTATCCAGGTAAGTGGAGAGATCATCCAGAGTATAAGCCACCCTGGACGTATAAAGTTGCAAATAGTATTCCTCGAATCTACTATTAATCAGTCCCGGATCCGATAACACCAAATTTAATACACCTGCTCCCCATTCACACCCGAGACCTTGTAACACTAACGAGTCGCATGACACCGGGGAGGGAAAATGGCTAAGCAGGGCCCTCTAATTCCTCCTGTATTGAATTGTATCGTAACTGTATTGTCTTCCCTCACATTGTAAAGCGCTGCGCAAACTGTTGGTGCTATATAAATCCTGTATAATAATATTAATTAGGCCCGAATTGGACATTTTCACTTAGGGGTGCACTCACGTTTGTTGCCAGTGGTTTATACATTAATGGCTGTGTGTTGAGTTATTTTGAGGGGACAGCAAATTTACACTGTTATACAAGCTGTACACTCACTACTTTACATTGTACTGTAGCAAAGTGTAATTTCTTCAGTGTTGTCACATGAAATGATGTAATAAAATAGTTACAAAAATGGGGGTATACTGTATGTGTGTATATATATATATATATATATATATATATATATATATATATAATGATTTAAAACTTTCTTTTATTTTAATTATTTATTTTCACTCTTTTCCAAAGGCTGTTTTTTTTTTTAATTGTGACCAGCAGCAAAGGACTAGAGGCTCCTCCTGCTTATGTTTACCTGCAGACAGACCGGGAAAGAGCTAGGTCATGAGACAGCTGTATATTAATTAGGAAAAAGGTACTTTAGATGTTTTTTTAATAAAATAATTACAGTATACAGAAATAGAAGGGGCAATGTAAATTAAACAGTGTGTTTAGTATCACTTTAAGTGCTGAAGACATTGGGTTTCCAAGAGAGCCAGGCAATTATTATTTTTAGAAGACATTGACCTGCTATATTTCCCATATTCAGTTTTCCTGTAAAGCCAGGCACTTACGAAGTAGATAATTAGAAAAATAATGACATGCTGGCAGCGTTATAGGGATGTGGTAATCAGTACGTGGGATGACACACAGTCTTGATGGTTCACAGTACACACTGTACTGAATTTGCTGGAAACCATCAATTGATTTATTATTATGGCTCACTGTGTTTACTTAGTGTAATATCTAACTTTAGTAAACATTAGATTTCATTTAATAGTTTGTTCTGAACAGAGAACTAATAGCATTTCAGGACTATCAATGAAAAAAGTATATTTACACTGATAATATTTAAACCCCTTTAGACTCCGGGGATGCAGATGATATTAACCTTTAACTACTGCGTTATCCATTGTCAAAAATTGACTTCTATTAGGAAGTTCTAAAGACATTTTCCATTTGATGTAAGGAAGCCAGGCATTCAGCTACATACAGCATTTTTAATTGATCACTAGTGGGGAGTGAATCTTATGAGCATTTGTTTCATTTGCAATATATCCTATATCCATTTCATTGTGATGCTAATGCAATGATAAGCAAGAAAAAAAAATTCTTCATGTATTTTGGTCTTCCTCAAGGTTATAGCATACACTTTCATATTATAACATCTGCATTATATTAACACAAGTAATAGTTATTCCTCTTTCGTTCATTGACGGACACAGCTTCAGATCTTCATAACAGTTGGGTTATACTGCCCCTTACAGGAGTAGGACATTAGGCAGGAAAAAAAAAGTCTGGCTACGTCCATGGGCAGCCCCAGGGGGTATACTCCCTCTCTCTGCTATAGGTTCTCCGTTTTTTTCTGCCTAGTCAGGAGTAAGGACCTAGTTCCTTGCCGGGATCTTTGGTCCTTGCAATTTTTTCTTTTTAGATAAAACATTTTTTCTCCTGGCTTTTTCCTGTAAGCTCTACAATCAACTGCTGGACTGGGTGACAGGCTGGATAATCTAGATCCCAGTGGTCACCCCAGGCTGACCAGCGAGCGCGCGCACACCTCAGCTCCGCACTAGGTCGGCCGTGACATAGCCCCACTGGACGGGGCTGGCCTTCCAGGTAAACGCCTTGCGTGTTCACATACGACTGGGTCTCAGCCAGAGTCGCAGCATTCCTCCTGGCCAACAGCCACCCATTTCGATGGAGAGAGGTTTTGTCTGGAGTGGTACCCGCCTGGTTCCTGGTATGGTGAATAGCTGCCCCCCCCCTCTCCCCCTGGAAGGTTTTTGGGTGGACGTGGGCCCCTCCTTGGGACGGTTGTACCCCCGGGTTCCCCTCCTTCCCGTCAGGCACCCCTCCTTGTCATCTGTCTCCCTCCCATCTTACCTCCCTCCCCTCCACATATGTTGGGGCTGTTTGGGTGGTCTGTTCCATCTCCTGGGGTGGGGGCAGTGCGCTATGCTGGCGGGGGAGGATTGACTGTGCAGGGGAGGATATACCTGGTGGTAACTCCTGCCTGGGTCTGTCCTTAAGGCCTGGGTTCTCTCCTGGGTCCTGTAAGCGTCGTGGTGCTGCCATTTTGTTTTAACTTGAGAGTTTCTATACACGTTTGTGTAGTCTGGTAGCCATTTTCCAGTGATTTGCCTCTGAAAATAGTGGCAGCCATGACAGTGGAGCCCTGTGGACAGCGAATTTGGCGGTGGGAGCCCCTGCTCATCCCCTGGTGCTGACTCCTGGATCCTTTCACTTCCTGATCGCTGCACGTGGAGTGCAGATTATACTGGTGGTGAGTCTGGTGGAGTTCTCTCCCTCTCTGCTAAGGATCGCTTGGTGCTTATGCCTGGCGACCGGGTGGTGCTGCCAGCACGGTGGAGGTTGTCCCTTGCAGTGTTTTACACTTTTCGTGGGGTCCCCCTGGTGACTCATGGAGTCTTTTGGAGCACATCTCCCCTCTCTGAGGCTGCGGGGGCCCTCCAGGTCCCATACATCCATCGGGTGGAGGTGGTCTTCGGGCGACAGGCTAGCAGAAAGCACCCCCTGCTTTCCCCTCCCTCATCTGTCTCATCAGATCCTGAATCTGATCCGGCCGCTGCAGACGTGGGTCACCCTGCTGGGTCTGCAAGCACGTGCCCGGAATCCTCTGATAGTGAGGATAATGAGCAGGTCTGCAACCATGCACGAAAAGGCACTGGTGGAAGTTATGATTGTATCTGTGCGTGAGACCTTAAAGATGGAGGCGCAAGTTCCCTTTGGCACTCACAAGCCATCCAGAGCAGCAAAGGTGTTTCCTTTCCCCGTCTATTTTGACAGAATAGTCACTAAAGAGTAGGGCTGACCAAAGTGTCCCCGTGGAGTCCCTATGCACTTTACTAGGCGTTACCCCTATGAGAAGTCCCTTCTTAAGAAGTGGACTGTTCCACTGGTGGTGGACCCTCCGGTTTCAAGATTGAACAAGGCAGCCATGATTCCAGTTGAAGAGTCCCTGGCCTTTAAGGATCTGGCTGACAGGAAGTGGGAGGCTGTGGCCCGCGATATATACACTCTGGCTGATTCGGCACTGAGGCCGTTATTCACCATTGCCCTGGTGTAGCAAATTCTGACCGAGTGGGCTTGGCTTTTAAGCCGAGACCTGGAGGGAGAACAGCTCGCCCCTGCTTTTGCTGAGCTGGCGGTCCAGCTGGTTCAGGGACTGCAGTTTATCTGCGATGCCTCTTTGGATGCGGCTGCCCTAGTGGTTCTGCTCTCTTTTTTTTGACAGTGGTTCTGCTCTCTTTTTTTGACAGTGGTTCTTCGGTGTGTCTTTTGGCTGAAATGCTGGTCTGCGGACCAGACTTCTAAAAAGGCCTTGACTGATCTTCCCTTTCATGGAGATCGCCTGTTTGGAGCTACCCTGGATGACATCATAAAAGGTCTTACAGGGGGGAAGAGTACCTTTCTTCTGCAGGCTACTAAGAGCAAGAAACCTTTTCGGCTCATAAGAAGTTTTTTCGGCCCTCGGGGTCGACTGACAAGGGCTTGAAGCCTTTCAGGGCCTTCTCTGGAGGATCCAAATGAACCTGGTCTGGCAAGCCGAGAGCAGGCTTCTCCAGACCCACGGACAAGGCTCTTTCAACATGGAGGTGCGCCCTCACCCGTATTGGGGGTGGGGGGGGACACCTTTGCTGGTTTCCAGACCCTTGGCCTTCCCTGGTGCAAGACAAGTGGGTCCACAAAGTCATTTGGTCCTGCTACAAGATCAAGTTTCTCTTGTCGTCTGGCAAGGTTCTTTCCTTCTAACTTGAGCCTGTCTCTGGACCGCTTGCAGGGTCTGTTTGGGGCGGTACAAGACCTGTTACATCAAGGGGTGATTGTCCCGGTTCCGACTTCGGAAAGTTTTCAGGGTTTTTACTCAAACCTAGCATATATCTCAAAAGAATGTAGCACCAAAAACAGATGATAATAAATTGGTGCATAATAAATATTAATCAATATATTAATGTGCATTACCCAAATTATTAGTGATCAATAAAATTATGTGCTAAAAATTTATAATTGCAAGTAAAAGTCCATCTATAAACGTGTCATAAAACACTTTTCTTCAATGAAATTCCACCGTGCCATGCCAGTATAAAAAATAGCGTGCTGGTGCAACAATCCACATAAATAAAGTGCTGGTGAGCACTTCCACCTGTGCTCTCAAGCAGCTCACCTTAGTATCTGACTTGTGTTACCAATGAGTCAAAAAAGCGATTTCCCCTCTGGGGATAGCAATTGGAGATACTCCTCACTCCTCTCCTTCCTCATACTTCTTTACTCAAACCTGTTTGCTCCTTCCTGGGAACTGTAAAGTGCATCCAATCCTGGACCTCAAGGCACTGAACTGCTTTGTGTGGGTGCAGAAGTTCAGAATGGAGTCCATTCGCACAGGGGGGGCATCCCTGCGTGAGGGGGATTTCTTCGCCTGTATTGACATCAAGGATGCTTACCTTCACATTCCAATATGTGCCAGTCACCAGCGCTTCCTCCACTTTGCCGTGGGAGAGGAGCATTATCAGTTTACCCTACCAGTTTACCCTTTGGTCTCGCCTCTGCTCCTCGGGTCTTCACAAAACCGTTAGCCCTGGTGCTAGCTTTGCTACGTCAATGGGGGGTCGCGGTACTGGGCTAATTGGATGATTTGCTTGTGTGAGCAGAGTCACCTTCTGCTCTGGTGGAAATACCTGGAGATCACAATACGATCTCTGCAGGAGTTTGGCTGGATTCTGAATTTTCAGAAGTCTGCCCTGGTTCTGTCCACAAAGTTAGACTATCTGGGCCTGACTCTGGACTTGGCCTAAGCCAGAGTTCTCCTTCCTCTGGACAAACTCAAGGAAATTGCAGGCTGCAATTTGTCTCCTGCTGTCCAACAGATGGTCATCCCATCGGACTTGCATGCAGGTGCTGGTCCTAATGGCGTCTAACTTCCAGGCGGTTCAGTTTGCACAGTTCCATACGAGGTCCCTGTAAAGGGAGATTCTGACCAAATGGGACAAGACTCTTTGGACAATCAGATCCGGCTAAGTTGGGGAACGAAGGAGTCCCTGATATGGTGGCTTTGTTCTCTGGGGCTTTGGCTGGGCAGATCCTTCCTCCCCTTGTATTGGACAATGGTCACCGCAGATGCCAGCCTGTACGGCTGGGGAGGCATCCTTGGCAAGCATTCTGCTTAGGGCAGTGGTTCTTAACCTTGTTCGAGGTACTGAACCCCACCAGTTTCATATGCGCATTCACCGAACCCTTCTTAATTGGAAAAATAAAATATGATTTTATGAGTCTAGTCTCGGGAGGGGCACTGCCAGAAAATAAGGTGTTGTTTACAGAACTGAATTAAATGTATCATACAAAGTAAAATGTACAGAGGTCAGTAGGCTGTAGGGCAGCGTACAGAGGTCTGTAGGGCAGCGTACAGAGGTCAGTAGGGCAGCGTACAGAGGTCAGTAGGGCAGCGTACAGAGGTCAGTAGGCAGTAGGGCAGTGTACAGAGGTCAGTAGGCTGTAGGGCAGCGTACAGAGGTCAGTAGGCTGTAGGGCAGCGTACAGAGGTCAGTAGGCTGTAGGGCAGCGTACAGAGGTCAGTAGGCTGTAGGGCAGCGTACAGAGGCCAGTAGCATGTAGGGCAGTGTATACGGGTCAGTTGATTGTAGGGAAGGATAGAGTGGTCAGTAGGCTGGAGGACGGTGTACAGAGAATAGGGCAGAGGACAGGAGTGGATAGGACAGTGTACAATGATCAGTAAAGCCACACACCAGGGGGCTGGGAGGGCACACACCAGGGGAGGGTTATGAGGGCACACACTGGGGGGTTATGAGGGCACACACCGGGGGGGGTTATGAGGGCACACAACAGGGGGTTGGAAGGGCATACACTGGGGGGAGGGTCAGGAGGACACACACTGTGGGGGAGGGTAGTGAGGGCACACACCAGTGGAGAGTCAGGAGGCCACACACTGGGTGTCAGGAGGGCTCACATCGTTGGTTGGGAGGGTACACACTGGGGGGGTGGGTTGGGAAGGCATACCATGGGGTATCAGGAGGACACACACTGGGGGGGGGGGGGTGGGGGTGGGAGGGCATACCATGGGGTGTCAGGAGGGCACACTGGGGTGAGGTTGGAAGGGCATACCATGGGGTGTCAGGGGGGCACACACTTGGGGGGGTTGGGAGGGCATACCATGGGGTGTCAGGAGGGCACACACTGGGGGAGGGCATACCATGGGGTGTCAGGAGGGCACACACTGGGGGGAGGTGTTGGGAGGGCATACCATGGGGTATCAGGAGGGCACACACTGGGGGGGTTGGGAGGACATACCATGGGGTGTCAAGAGGGAACACACTGGGGGGAGGTGTTGGGAGGGCATACCATGGGGTGTCAGGGGGGCACACACTGGGGGGGAGGGGTTGGGAGGGCATATCATGGGGTGTCAGGAGGACACACTGGGGGGGAGGTGTTGGGAGGGCATACCATGGGGTGTCAGGGGGGCACACACGGGGGGGGAGGGGTTGGGAGGGCATATCATGGGGTGTCAGGAGGACACACTGGGGGGGAGGTGTTGGGAGGGCATACCATGGGGTATCAGGAGGGCACACACCAGGGGGCATTCACAATGCTTATTGAGCTAAATGAAAAGGACATGCATTTCCATTTGTCAGCTAACAGCACCTCTATGCTAAGCTGCAGTAACTCAGCAGACTTAGCATAGAGGTCCTTGTAAACGAATCCACCATGTACAGCTAGCTGAGCCTACCTCCAGGAACATTCACTCGGCTCCCTCTGCTCAGCTGCTCACACTTCCCTCTTCCAGGCGGGCGCGATCTCCGTGGTCAGGTACATCCCCACCCCGCCCACTCAAACAGCAAGCAGGGGGGGGGGGGTTGGCCTCACAATCAGTAATATTTTCTCGTGGGGAGCAATTGCTCTGTTGCCCCTCCGCCGAACCCCTGAGACTGACTCACCGAACCCCTGGGGTTCGATCGAACCCAGGTTAAGAACCACTGGCTTAGGGGATCTGGACGCTGAAGGAGTACAGACTACCGATCAATGTCTTGAAATCCGAGCGATCAGACTGTTTCTGGACCATTGGATGGATCGTCTTCAGGGTTGTCAAGTGCGCTTTCAATAGAACAATGCCACAGCCGTGGCTTATGTCAATCACCAAGGGGGCACAAAAAGTGTACATGTGGCTCTGGAGGTAGCTGGCATTCTAAGGAGGACAGAACGGTTTGTTCAATCCCTCTCTGCCGTACACATTCCAGGGGTGGAAAACTGGCAGGCAGATTACCTCAGTCGGCAGGCGTTGCACCAAGGGGATTGGTCCCTTCATCCAGAGGTGTTTCATCATGGGGCAGCCCCGAGGTGGATCTGTTGGCGTCTCCGCTCAACAGAAAGGTGCAGAGGTCTGCTTTACGCCTTCCCGCCTCTCAAGCTTCTGCTAAGACTTCTACGCAGGATCGAGGCAGAAGGGATTCCGGTCATCTTAGTGGCTCCGGACTGGCCTCGCCGTGCTTGGTACGCCAATTTGGTGCGTCTGGTCGCCGACGTTCTTTGGAAGCTTCCTCTCAGGGAGAATGTGCTGTCCCAAGGATCGATCTTCCATCCTGCCTTATAGTTGCTGGCTTTGACGGCTTGGCTGTTGAACGCCAGGTGGTGAAGGATAGGGGTTTATCTGCATCGGTGATTCCTACACTGTTAAATGCTAGGAAATCTACTTCTAGGAGGATCTACCATTGTACATGGAAGACGTACATTGCGTGGTGTAAGTCTCTTGGGGGTTCATCCTCGTTCCTTCTCGGTGGCTTGAATCTTGACCTTCCTTCAATGGGGGGTTGAACAGAAATTGGCCTTGATGGATCAGACAGACAGTGATTCAGGCCAATACCATCAAGGGTCAGTTTCCTCCTTTCCCTGTTAAGGCGCACTCTACTCGGGAGCTTAGTGCCTCCTGGGCTTTCTGTCATCAGGCGTCAGTGACGCAGGTTTTCAAAGTGGCTACTTGGTCGTCGGTGCACACTTTCACAAAGTTTTATAAGGTGGATGTGTTGGCATTTGCGGATGATTCGTTCGGCCGCATGGTTCTGCAGGCTGCTGTTGAGGACCTGATCCTCTTCGAGGGTGTATTTTTTTTTTTCAGGTGGGCTCCAGTTGTTTTGGTTGAGCTCCTGTTGCCTGGTTGGCTACTGTTTAGCCTTGGGATTTTTTTTTCTTTTCCCACCCCTCATGTTTAACTCTGCTTTGGGACGTCCCAACGGTTATGAAGATCTGAAGCTGTGTCTGTTAATGAACGAAAGAGAAAATGTTTTTTTTTTTTTTACTTACCGTAAAATCAATTTCTCTGATGTGCCTATAGCCCATGTTCACTGAGTACCTATAGCAGAGAGGAGTATACCCCCTAGGACTGCCCATGGGCGTAGCCAGACTTTTTTTCTGCCTAGTGTCCTACTCCTTTAGGGGGCAGTATAACCCAATGGCTATGAAGATCTGAAGCGGTGTCCGTCAATGAACATCAGAGAAATAGATTTTACGGTAAGTCAAAAATCCAATTTTTTGACAGTCCAATATAAGATTGCTTTAAATAAAAAAATCTCTCTTCATGCTGTGAGTTATGTCTGTCTGCTGCCCATCTCTTTCCACAATTTCCTGGATTCCCTGCATGCTTTGCAGTTTACCCTCTGCTGTTTACTTTACAATTTCTAAGGATTACATATCCCATGATACCTTGCTTTCTACATGCAGTGATTCCTATACTGACTCCGCCTTCTGAAACTGCTCCGCTCAGCACCTCTGTAGTTCAGAAGGCAGACTTTGTAAAATGTGTGACACAGAAGTGCCTACTCCCAGGGTCTAGTGACTACTAGTGATGAACCGAACACACCCCCCCCCCCTGTTCGGTTCACACCAGAACATCTCGAACAGGGGAAATGTTCTAGTGAACATGCAAACTCCATTAAAGTCTATAGGACACGAACATGAAAAATCAAAAGTCCTAATTTTAAAGGCTTAAATGCAAGTTATTGGCCAAAAAAAAGTGTATGGGTACCTGGGTACTGGGCTGGGGGACATGAATGAATAAGCACAAGGTGTGAAACGTGTCTGCTGTCCAGTCTGTCTTGTGGTCTTGTCTGATGTTGTACCTATGATTTGAAGAAATAAACTCAAGTTTCCAAGTTCCTGGGTCTGGAAGTGCCACTTTCTTCTTCATTCACATGGATTCCTCAGGTCACGGACCTTGGTGAGCACCCATTCCTACAGGACTGCCACAGCTGCTCGGGATCCATCTGGCTCAGCTGATTGTTTTCAGAGCGGTGATTTGTTTCTTTTTGGTTTCCTGGGGGACATGAATCAATGCAAAAAACATTTTTTAGAATGATCGTTTTTACAGGCGTAGTGATTTTAATAATGCTTAACGAGAAACAATAAAAATGAATAATTCCTTTAAATATCATGCCTAGGGGGCCCACTTTCAGACCGGAGGATTTTCCTGCTTAATGACTCTGCCTGCCCGTGCCACTTTGCTGGCGTTCATATGCAGTAAACGGTCAGCAAGTGGTTAATGTGCCTGTAAAGTGGCGTATTTGTGCGATGTATGTAGCCTGCTGCAGCAATACTGACATTTCTAAAGGAAAAAAATGTCATTTAAACTTGCTCACGGCTGTAATGTATTGTCGGCTCCCGGCAATACAGATAAAAAAAATGGAAAAAAAGGCTATTCCAGGCCCCTTGGGTCTGGTATGGATTTTAAGAGGAATGACAAAATTAAAAAAAGAAAAAAAAACGGTTCCCCCTAAAATCCATACCAGACCCTTATCCAAACACACAGCCTGGCTGGCCAGGATGGAGGAGGGGGCGAGCAAGCGCCCCCCCCCCTGCCTGAACTTTACCAGGCCACATGCCCCCAATATTGAGGGGTGGGTGCTAATGAGCTGTTTGAGTTTGACAGCTCTTTTATAGGGATCTGACGTCACGAGCGCCCCACAATGCACTGCTCAGGTGCAATGAATAAATTACTGACGTCATGTAATTTATTCATTGTACCTGAGCAGTGCATTATGGGGTGCTCGTGACGTCAGATCCCTATAAAAGAGCTGTCAAACTCAAACAGCTCATTAGCGCGGGAAATGTCCGAAGAGGCAGGAGCTTCTTTTTTTTTTTTTTTTCTATTTTTCAGTTGCGGACGGGGACTGATCATTGGGGGACACTATTGTTTTATTTTTATTTTTTAATAACGGACTTTTCCAAAACTGGCTTTTGTCTTTATTTTTTTGTACACTTTTTTGGTGAATGGGTAGGGGTACGATGTACCCGATATCATTCACACAGGGGGGAGGAGCCAGGATCTGGGGGCCCCCTTGTTAGAGGGCTTCCAGATTCCAATAAGCTTTCCCCCCGCAGACCCCCACAACCACAGCCCACAGTTGTTGGGAAGAGAACCCTGTCCCCATCAACATGGGGGCATGGTGCTTTGGGGTGGGGGGTGTAGACCCCCCCTGCCCCAAAGCACCCCCCATGTTGAGGGCATGTTGCCTGGTATGGTGTAGGAGGGGGGGCACTCGCTCGCCCCACCCCCATCCTGGCTGTGTGCTCGGATAAGGGTTTGGTATGAATTTTAGGGGGAACCACACAACGTTTTTTTTTTAAATTTTGGCGCAGGATCCCCTTTAAAATCCATACCAGACCGGAGGGGCCTGGTATGGACTGGGGGGGGGGGACCCCGCACCGTTTTTTTCAGCAGTACTGACATAAACTGAAGTGCATATATATATATATACATATATATATATATATATATATATATACAGTAAAACCTTGGTTTGAGAGTAACTTGGTTTAAGAGCGCTTTGCAAGACAAGCACAATTTTCAAACAAATTTTGACTTGATATACAAGCGATGTCTTGATATACAAGTAGCCTCAAGTCACAGCTGAGTATAAAAGAGAAGAGAGGCACCTCTAAGTGTAGCAATATGGTTAAATTTAATGAAGGTACAACATTTAGCAACTCGCATGGTTGATGATTGGAACAGGCACATCTAAGGATGCAGGCATCAGGGGTAAAGCTGTCCACTTAGACCATCCTCCGCACCGCCATCTACGTCATCCCTTCCATGCTGCCCCTCACTATCAGATCGCTTTACTCCAGGATGGTCTTCCCGATCAGGATTACAGACTGGCAGCCGGCGGTGCAGAAGATGGTCTATGTGGACAGCTTTACCCCGGATGCCTTCATACTTAGATGTGCCTGTTTTATTCATTAACCATGTGAGTTGCTAAATGTTGTACCTTCATTAAATGTAACCACATTGCTACACTTAGAGGCGCCTCTCTTCTCTTTGCTACTCTGTAGCTCCTGCTGGATTTTGCTTCTAATCCCCTTGTGGAGGCGCCATTTGTGGATGGACATTTTATGGTTACACAACCTATCACAATGCTATAATCTTTTTATATGGACTATAAACTGAAGGACTTATGATGGTTGTGGAACGAATCATCTGAGTTTCCATTATTTCTTATGGGGAAATTTGCTTTGATATAAGAGTGCTTTGGATTGCAAGCATGTTTCCGGAACGAATTATGCTCGCAATCCAAGGTTTTACTGTATATAACTTGGTGTGGTATACACTGCACTTGCATCTGATCTCAACAAACTGTAAAAAGTAAAAATCTCCCTGCCAGCAATGTATTATTAACTATAGAATTCCACTTATAAATCACCCGCTGGCCAAGTGATTCAAGCCCACAACCTCACAATTGCAAGCCTGGTATTCTACCACCTACGCCACCGTCAAGCCTGCTTAGGCTGAATACACTCTCCCTGCCTAACTAACTTCTATCTCACCCTACACACAGTGGGTGAGATAGATGTTGGTTAGTTAGGCAGGATGAGTGTGTTCATCCTAAGCGGGCTTGACGGTGGCGTAGGTGGTAGAATACCAGGCTTGCAATTCTCAGTTGTGGGTTCAAATCCTTTGGCAAGCGGGGGATTTATAAGTGGAATCATAGGTCAGTGTCCATGCTTTGGCCAATCACATAATGCACTGCCAGTGCGCAGCGCATTATGGATGCGGGAACTCCAAGTTCCTGCGAAGAAGCCCATTTGTTCTCCATTCGACAAACGGGTGAACAGCCAATGTTTGAGTCGAAGCTCATCTCTAGTGACTACATGTCACATAATTTAAGGAAATAAATGTGTGGGATCTTTACAAAGTAAGTTTTGTAAGTTTACAAATCTCAAGATCATTCAGATTAATAAGAGCAGGCTAGAAATAATGGAAGTACAATTTAAAATTAAATATAAGATTTTATGTTTTGACCATGGATACACTTATTTACAATGGATTTTACTTTCAGTACTGCACCAAAAAAGCTGTATTAAGCTACATTCACACCGGCGATTTAGGGCAGTGCAAATTTTAGCAGCAGAAACCAGAGATTCCTGCTGGAGCTCTGAGTGGCTAGGTGCGGCCGGCGGCCCCATTTACTTTAATGACAGGTTGACAGCAGCTGCAGCTATTCGTGGCTCTTTCCACAACCAACGTTTGCCTGCAATGATCACTGCTGGATGCGCTTTGTGGGCATCCTGCAGCGATCACCAAAGGTAATCACTGCGGGCAGCACCTCGCTGCTCAGGGCCACAGCAGGATTCCTGCCACTACAATTTGCACCGGCTTAAATCACCGCTATAGCCTTAAAGGAATTGTAAAGTCAGAAGGTTTTATTATTTTATTGTATGCTATGCATTAAGATAAAAAGCGTTCTGTGTATAACAGCGTCCCCAAATACTTACTTGTGCCCCATCTCTATCCAGCGATGTCCACGAGTCTCTCGGCCATTGGCTCCCGCTGCTGTCAATAAAAGTCAGTTAGCCAATCAGGAGAGACAGGGGGTGGGGCTGAACTGCGGCTCTGTGTCTGAATGGACACACGGAGCTGCAGCTCGGCTCGGGGTGCCCCCATAGCAAGCTGTTGTGGGGCCACTCGACAGGAAAGAGGGGCCAGGAGCACTGAAGAGGGACCTGAGAAGAGGAGGATCAGGGCTGCTCCTTGCAAAACCAACTGCACAGAGATATAACATGTTTGTTATTTAAAAAAAAAAAACACACAAGACTTACAATCACTTTAAACCCAAAACCAAAAATGTAATATATTGCAGCTTACTAATTATTAGATGTGGTGGCTGCATTTGTTTTTTTAATTTTTTTTAGGCTTTCCACCTGGTGATCTGGCCAGTAACACACCTCCTGTATAAGAGTGCCCTCACTTTGAATGAAGGAGCAACAGAGACACCTTTGGAGAGCAGCATTGTCAGTCTGGGGGAAGGCGATTGTTAGATGTACTAGCAGATTTAGACAAACTAACAAATTGAAGCCAAACTCCAGCTCAAACTGTAGTTACTTAAAGAGGAAGTAAACCCTCCTCTGACACTTTTACCTATAGGTACGCCTATGATAAGGCTTACCTATAGGTACTGTAAATATCTCCTAAACATGTACCGTTTAGGAGATATTTACCTTACATGCAGCCAGTGACGTCACTGGCGCATGTGCTCTGAAGGAACGGCCGCTGGTGCCGTTCCTTCAGAGTCCCGTGCCGTGACCGTCGGCTCCCGCGCGCGTGTGCGGGAGTGATGTCACCGCGGCTCCGGCCAATCAGATGGCCGGATGCCGCGATCCCGGAAGACGGGCGACTGGACATGTCGCCCGTCATACAGGTAAGCGGGCGGCATGGCGGGGGCTCGTTCTAAGGTAAGTATTTCATAATGAGCTAGTATGCGATGCATACTAGCTCATTATGTGTTTCTCTTTCAGGTTGTGAAAAAAAAAAAACTATGGGTTTACAACCTCTTTAAGCAGTTACAGCAACAGCTTTTTTTCCTTTTGGAATAGAGATTTTACATGAATAAATAACTGATCATTCTAAGCACCCCTGTCAGTGGTAAATGGGTTGTTTTAACACTCCGATACATTTTGCAAGAGAGTTTGTTGTGTTGCAAAATAACAGGTTGCCTGGCAGGATCATCAGATGAAAAAAAAAGGAAAGAAAGCCTAAAAAAGAAATTCAATGCAGCCACTACATCTAAGAATTGGCAAGCTTTGATATAATAACTCTTGGTTTTGGGTTTAATAGCACTTTAAAGGCACAATGGGAGAGACTATAGCCTGGTACACACTATTCCTTTTTTCCCGGGTTGAACAAAAAAAACCTGTCAGCTCCAGTCAGAGACGCTGTACCAACGATCCGATGTTAGTATAGCGATCTCCCCTGCTGAGTTGTGTTCTGATAGGGGGATGGCCCCCCCAGAACACTCCAATCAGTGCTTTTGTCATTGGCTGAGAGTGCTCATCAGGACCCGGACGACTGCTGGTTTTCCAGCATACTCGTCTGGCTTTTATAGAATTCGCCAATGTCAGCTGGCATTCGGCCGGTGTGTACGGGGCTTAACTTATCCTTTCAGGCACAGTTCTCTTCTCATGCTTAAAGCTGAACTCCAGGATAAACAAATATTGTCTAAATACTTTCATCATTGGTATTATTGCGTGAATCTTGGTGTGCTTTGTGTATTTCTTCCATATCTGTGTAGTAATCAATTGTGAAACTTTAACCTATGTGCCAAATCTTCCTGAAATACAGAGCGGTCCGTGCTGACCTCTCTCCTTGTGCAGGGTGACTGGTATTGGCTCCACCCCCTTCTATAGCTTTCGGCAGGCAGCCTGTAGTGGGTGGACCTGCTAGGCCCCTCCCACATCTCTGCTGTCGGCACAGACTATGTACAGCACAGTAATAAAATCCCTGCTACTTAACTGAATTTGCAAAGGCAAATAGTTTACACAAACTGCATTTATATCCCTTGTGTTTATTAGGAAATAAATGTAAATTAAAACTTATATGTCTGGAGTCCAGCTTTATAGTAGAATTCAAGCTGTTTCATTGTTTTGGATATAGAATGAAAGGATACCAACCCCTTTTGTGTTATTGATGTCTTGTCCCTGCTGGGGAGATCCATCCTCTCTTTTTGTTTTGGGGGTCTCTCTGTCACCAGAACAGAAAGCGATCGAAAATGTTTTTATTGGGTAGAAATAAATGCCAGTAAATCGCTAGGAACGTTTTTTATTACTTCCTGTGATATCATCACCACACTTGTATTGGTAGCTGCTGGAAGCTTAGTTCCTTATAAGGTGGGCTAACCTCCAGAACTACGTCTCACAATAGCCCTTTCCCTATACGTAGTGTGTGGGCAGGCTCTTGGAAGTACATTTATAACTGGAAAAAGAAATCAATGTATGAATGCGGAGTGGGACTAAGAGGGTTGAAGAATAGCCTGGTTCACACCTATGCAGTTTGCTTTTAACCTTAACAAGTTTTTTTTTTTTTTACCTAGTCTATTTAACACATTGTTAATAACATAAGGTACAATATACTATACCCAAAGTATTACACAAGTAAAAAAATAATATATAATGTAACTGACATTGAAATGAAACATTAAGAAAAAAAGTAGGGATGTAGTAAATATGTTAACAGAATCGAATACATTAAATGAATCCATATATAAAAATATTATCTATATAATACAAGTATCATTGTTATTGATCACTAATCAACTGAATAGTGTTTTTAAAGTTTTTTTAAAAAATAAATAAAATTAATCATAAAAAATAAATAAAGATAAGATAAGAAAGAAAGATGTGGGCAAGACGAGGGCAATCAAGGATTTTCTTTCACAAATCTCTAATATTCATAGATGAATATTGTATGCAGTTTGCTTTTGATCTGTTTCTGTAGTGCTTTATGCACATGCTTTTTTTTTTTTTGTTTGTTTTGATCCTTTTTTTTTGGCCAGTGTGCTAGGCAGATTAAAAACACAAAAAATGTCAAAAACGCATTACATGCTTTTCTGCAGCGTCTCCCTTGAAGTCTATTCAACCAAAAATGCACCGTTCTGTGTTTAAATAAGTCCTTGACCCTTTCCAATGACACATTGGCTGAAAAAAGCATAGATGTGAACGTGTCCCATAGGAAACCAAGTTAAATGGACTGTAGTGCATTTCTGCAAAAAGCACCAAAAAATAGAGGCGCACTGAATGGAGATTTTGGTGTAGAAACCGAAATTGCAGGATGCACTTGGCCGAAAACCAAAAATGACAGTTTTTAAAAAATAATTATATTTTTATATAAAATTGTATTATATTCAACCATTAAATTTAATATCATGAATTTAAATAAAATTGTTATTTATTGTCCGCCATTATGGGCACTGTTAGCACAAGAGAAGCTCAAGAAAAATGTATCCCTTTAACCACTTCTGGACCTTTTTTTTGACACTTGTTGTTAACAAGTTATGCCTCGTACACACGTACCGATCGTCGGCCGACCGATCGGCCGTCTTTTGTCCAGGGCCGTCGTGTCTGTTGTTTGTCTGTTGAAAAGTGCTCTAGACTTGCCCTGTACTTTTGTCGGCCGACAGAAAATGACGTCAGTACGTTCAACGCACGTTCGACGCACGTCCGCCGCTACAAAAGAGGAAGTGAGTGTTTGGCCGTGACCCTTCTGGGCATCTCGCGCTGATTTCGGTAGCATGTTTGGTTGACGACATTTCGCTATTTTCCGAGACATCATTCGAGAATTCATTATGGAGACCGAGGATTCGACCCTTGCTGTAGTTAGCGTTGGAGTTTTGGCGAGGTTTGAGCAAGAGGAAGAAGAACCGGACCTCCTGGACGAAAAATTGGTTGCTTAACCGTGATCAATTTTCCCACATGTCCTTGCTGAGGGAGCTCCAGGAAAATAATCCTGATGACTTCAGGAATTATTTGAGGATGACGGATCCCATCTTTCACCGTCTTCTTGCCCTGGTGTCCCCCTATATTCTGAAGCAGGATACGTGTATGCAGGTTGCAATTACTCCTGAGCAAAGGTTAATTGCGACTTTGAGATATCTTGCAACAGGGAGAAGCCTGCAGGATCTCAAGTTCACCACAGGCATCTCCCCCCAAGCACTTGGTATCATCATCCCTGAGACCTGCTCTGCTATCATCAAGGTCTTGCAGAAGGACTATATCAAGGTACGTTTAATTTTTTACATTACATTACATTACATGTATTAGTCATCTCACCCGAATTATGATGTTTTTGGATGTACAGCAATTTACACAGGCCATTATTTTGTAACTACCCTCTGTCCGCATGCACATAGTAGTAAAGATGTAGATTATCTTAACCATTTGTAAAATTACCCACTAACCACCCCAGCATTCTCTCCTATGTGTCCCTAAACGCATTGCCTGTTAACAGTATTTTGAATCTGTGTCATTTTATGACTTTCCCTCAAACAATTATTCCTTGGACAATGTTTTAGTACCTAGTTTATGATTTATCTTAAATACATCAGTCCATCCATTCCCACCTATGATTGTGTATGTTTATGTAATGATGTTAAAACCTTCACTGACCACAAGCCCTTATTGATGTATAAATGCATAGTTTTACTTACCCATCCCCCACCCACATGCTAAATCTAAAAGTCAGCATATACCAAAGCTCTAGCTCAGAGGTCTTCAAACTATGGCCCTCCAGTTGTTCAGGAACTACAATTCCCATCATGCCTAGTCATGTCTGTGAATGTCAGAGATTTACAAGGCCTCATGGGATGTGTAGTTCTGCAACAGCTGGAGGGCCGTAGTTTGAGAATCTCTGCTCTAGCTGGTGAGTTACAATATAATAACATTAGAAGGTGTAAAATAAATGTATGTAGATGTTACATCCCCAAATTCAAACGATTGCCTTCCTGTTGTTTATATCTTATCAAAGTTGCATAAGCATTTAACAGACAACTGTGTGTGTAATTAATAATGTGATGTGCTCAAGCACTAAATCTTGTTTTTTTGTTTCCCCCACAGTTTCCTTCAAACGCAGAGCAATGGCTGGAGATTTCTGCTCAATTTCTGGAAAAGTGCAATTTTCCCAATTGTGGGGGTGCTATAGATGGGAAGCATGTCCGCATTGTCCCCCCTCCGAATTCCGGCGCATTTTTTTATAATTATAAAGGTTTTTTTAGTATAGTCATGCTAGCCATAGTTAATGCTAACTATGAGTTTATCTTTTTGGATATTGGCAAAAATGGCCGCAATTCGGATGGGGGAGTTATTGAGCAGACGGAGTTCGCTCATCGTCTTCATAACGGCACTCTGAACTTGCCATCCAGGGAGCAAACCATTGAGGGCATGAGCTTTGTTTTTATAGCAGATGATACTTTTGCGCTTGGGGAGCATCTTATGAAGCCCTACCCTCAGAGGAACTACCGGTTGTCCAGAGCTCGCAGAGTTGTTGAGAATGCCTTCGGGATAATGGCCAACCGGTTCCGGATATTCCTGACGTCCATACACCTGGCACTCTACAAAGTAGATCACGTGGTCCTCTGTTGCTGCATTTTACACAACTTTCTACGCAGGAATGCAGAAAACTATCTTATGCAGCAACTGGATACTGACCTGCTATGCCAGGGACAAGTGGAGAGGCACAACCTCGTGAGCAAATGGAGTCCATGACCTCAATGCAAGTTGGACGTTCCGGATTGGCATCACAAAGGGCCCGTCAGATCCGCCAGGAATATCTGGAATATTTTGTGGGGAGAGGTGCTGTGTCCTGGCAGCAATCACTGCCACACACCCATTAATGTTCTAAAATATTTTACACACAAGATAAATGTCACAGATATAAGATTTTTCTACACATTAAACCAAAATTGCAATGATTCTGTATTGTGGATTCTAATCATTTGGGCACATATCCCAAACATAATTTTTTGGGTTAATCATGTGTTATATATGTGTGACTTTAGAAGGGTTAATACATTCATCAGTGTGTTTCTTTACTGTAGTCTCTCCCCAGCTGATCCAAAGTGATGATGGCCATGTGTTATTTTTTACCCAGTGGTGTAAATACAAGGGCCTTCTGCACCCCATTACATTTCCACAAACCCTCTCACATTGAGAACTAGGTCACACCCAAGGTTCATCTAATGTCACCTTACATTGGTGGTCATTCTCCAGAAGGTGCCCATACTATATATTTCTTATAATACATTAGGGTATTAACAACGTACCTACACCTGTTATGTTGTGTTCATTTATGACATCCTTCTCACTGCCCACCAATGTTAGGATATGTCAGTGTTATGTGAAACTTGATCATTGTTGATCTCAAAGTGTTATATATAGGTAATGTAAAGTGAACTAGACCAAAGAACAAGCAATACACTATAGATTACACTGATCTCCCTACACTGATTGCTACTGGCAATATCAATGCCATATTGAATCCTAGGACTGCTAGTACCTTGAGTGTTGAGTCACACTTATGCGATGCGGGAAGGCTGCGACTTTGCAGCCTTCCTGCATCGCATAAGGGTGACCCGCCACTTACATTTTGCACAGGATTGTATTCCACAAGTGTGAAGCACTGTGCGATCCAATCCAGATACATCAGAAATAAAGGGTCATGCGCGACTTGTGTGCGGGTTCAGTGCGAATGTAGCCATACAAAGTGTATGGCTCAATTCACACTGCACATCTGATGGCATGTAATATTGGAGCGCACTGCTCCTTTATTACATGCGATCAGATGTTCAGGGCAAAATCAGCTATACAGTTTGTTTGGCTAAATTCGCACTGCACTCGCACAAAAGTCGCACATGATGCATTTATTCAGCCGCATCAGGATAGGATCGCACAGTCGTTCACACTTTTGTGATCCGATCCTGTGTGAAATGTCAGATCGCACTGTGATATGTGTTAAAACTGGGGGGGTCTTTAACATTTCATTGACACCCCCAGCAACTCGCATATGGCAGTGTCAAAACTGCTTTCATTAACATGCAAATATGTGAATAGGACAGCCATCATACATTTAGTGCTTTACACAGCTTTAGACCTGGACCCCCCAACGAAAGTCAAATAAAGAATCGAACACACATTGTTGAATTTAAAAATGTTTTAGTAACAAACATTCACAGGGTTAGGGTCAGGGTGTTGTAAAGTGCTTTTCCCAAACTTGGGTACACCCTTAACAGCTGAGTGCAATAAATATGCCATAAGAGACACTACAAAATGGGTAAAATCAGGAACATCCCAATAAAAACATTTAAAATGTAGTAAAACTTTTTTTTTAAATTTGCCAATCATGTCCACGAAGTCTCGCATTTTATTCTGTAATGCTGTTGCAGTCTCCTTAATTTTTTCTAGGTCTGAGCAGCATTGTAGAGGCTCAGTGGTCAATTTTGCAAGAGTGCAACTATGTAAAACATGATCTGTATAAAAAAATAAAACAGAGTCAATGTGAATCACCTACATGAGGTCATAATATAGAAACATTTGGTGTCCAGTTTATCTTAAATTACTCTCGAGTTAATAACTACCCTGTTCTTATGCTCTTTTTCCCTAGGCTCTTCTTCTTCTTCCTGTCCTCCTCCGATGCTGTTGCTGATGATTCTGCCGGTCTCCGGAGCTTACTATATATTCATTAGGGGTGTGAACGCATGAGACGTCATTGTGAGGGCATGGTCGTAATGTATATATATTAAGCTGCAGAGACCAGAGACGGGCAGAATCCACGGCAACAGCATCGGAGGAGGACAGGAGGAAGAAGAAGAGCCTAGGGCAAAAGAGCAGACAACATAAGAGCAGAAGATTGGACAGCAGAAGAGTGGAGAGGAGAAGATCCAAAGAGCAGAGTGGAGAAGACCGGATGAAGATATTTAAGAACATTTCAGAAACATCTCCTGTCGTTATTCACATACACTTCCTTTTATGTGGTTAATGTGTAGGGGTACTATATACCCCATACCCACTCACATAGGGAGTGGGGTCTGGGATCTGGGGGCCACCCTTTGTTAAAGGTTGCTTCCAAAGTCCTAGGAACCCCCTGGCCGCATGACCCCCCAAAACCACCAGACAGGGTTGTGGGGATGAGGCCCTTGTCCTCATCAACATGGGAGCAAGGTGCTTTTGGGTGTGGGGTGCAGAGCCCCCCCTGGCCCAAAGCAACAAAACCCCCCCATGTTGAGGGCATGTGTCCTGGTGTGGTCCAGGGGGGGTTTGGTCCGCTTGCTCGTCCCGTCCCCTTTCCTGGCCTGCCAAGCTGCATGATTGGATAAGGGTCTTGTATGGATTTTGGGGGTAACCCACGCCATCTTTTTGGTGTGGGCCTACCCTCAAACTCAATACCACACACAAAGGGCCTGCTTGGGAACTTGGGGGGGACACCCACGGCGGGTTATCCAATTTTTGAGTGTAGTTACCCCTCAATAATCTCACAGCGCAAGTGGCCCCGCAAGTCAGATCATCCTGATCCGACTTACATTGCGACCTCCATTCAAATAAAGAGGCTCCCATAGGGAACTAGTGTTTAGAAATGGAGGCTGAAAATAACGCTGATAAAAGCAACATGGCAAAACGTGCGATTACGCAAATTCTCACAAATACTGAAAGCACGTATTTACAGCTGCTTTTCTGGCGTAAAAACAATCTTTGACACATGTTTTAGCTCATGCCCCATGTGCAAGGGGCCTAGAAACCTGCAAACGTCAAAAACATATGTTTTATGTAAAATGTCAATCAGGTGCGCAAAACAATTTAATCATGTGTGTAATATATAATCATATAGTCACAAATCTACACAAATAAAGCTAAATAATGACGAATTTCCACTATATGATTATATAATGATCAAATATTTTCTAAGCTTGGCACACCTGATTTTCATTATTGAACAAACAGGTCGTTCCTTTGAAGCATGACATCAAATACAGCAAATGACAAATACACTTTAAAAATCATTATTAAAAAACATACGTGGGCACACAACTGCCTCCCCGACACTTGCTCCATGATCCTTAACAGTTGCAGATGTGCTGGCAAGGCTGCTTGGCAAGTTGCCATGAGATTTATCTTCTGATGTATGAACATCCGATCCGGCTGGAGATGACACATCCTCGCATGAGGGAACATCTGCAATGTAAATTTGTATGGGAATACAAGAATATAAGGTTAAACAATCATTGCAAATACACATATTTCTATTATCCCACTACCCAAAAATCTGTGCCTACCAACCTTCATGTTGCTCTGGTGGCTGCACACTTGTTGGCTCCACCATTATGCACTCTGGAAGAATGTCTTGATCTACATAATACAAAAAAGTTGCCATATCATAAAAGTCAGAGGTCAAAAGTCAAAAGAGGTACATTTGATAGGACATGGTGCCCTGCTTGATAGCTATTTTATTAACAAATATTAAGACATGTACATGGTTATCTCTGAAAAATATGGTACATTAATGTTTGACTGTGCATAGGAACCAATTACCTTTTGGAGAATGTGTGCCAGCATCTGGGCCCATGTCCTCTGCTTCTTCCTCCACTGTAGATGGAGCTGACAAAGTACCTGCACCTCTCCTCCTCCTTTCCCATTCCTTAGCTTTTAATTTTCTTTTTTCTCCTATTTCAAGGTTAGAATAATAATATGTGAATAATAGGAATGTTTGCAGAGAAAAAGAAAAAACATTTGTTACAATACAATACATATATTTTTAACTATGGCTTCCTGTCTTTTAATGTAATATACTAAAAAATCAACAATAGATCGATCTAATCACGACATGACCAATAAAATGAGTAATAGTACTTTTTATATAGACATTATAATCTAGACATGTTAATACAACATACACCAAATTTAACCAAAACATATTGCATGATAAAAAAAAAAACTTACTTTTTTTCAGAATACGATGTATTTGTCCAAGCTGATCTTGCTCACGATGTTTTAGATCAGACCATCTTTTCCTGATTTGGTCTTTGGATCGCTCCACACCGTACTTTTTCTTTAAACAGGCCACCACCGTGTCCATAATGCGGTCTTTTCTGGCATTGGGCCTCTCATAATTTTCCAACCTGCCATCATAGTCCAGCCTTTCAAGTATTTCAACCATCTCCACCATTTCCCCCTTGGTCATGGGTGTAGCTTTTGTTTTTTTGGTGGCCCAACCACTTCGGCCCACACTAGTTGAACTCTCAGATCTTTGAGACATGTTTCTTGCCAAAGATTGTTCCACCGCCTCAGGTGTGTGTGTGTCACATGCAGCCCTGATCTTCCGCACGTACACACCCCTGCACAAGCCCGCCGCTGGAGGGGGAGTTGACGCATGCGCTGTATTTAAAGGACGCCAGATCTTTCGGTCAACGATTCGCTAGCGGACATATCGTTGGTTGGAGCACGAGTGATTGGCGAATCACGACTCTTCCCCGCAAACAAAGGTACGACTACTTGATTATAAAGTGTGTGTTTTGGGCCCTATACAGCTTTTATTGGGAATATCTTTATTATAGATAAAATTTGGTGAAAAACCAAGGAAAATGCGCAAAAGGATTATTCTTGTGAAAGGGTTAAAAAACCCCGTGATAAATACAACCTTGATATAGATAAATAAATAAATAAATAACTGTGAAACTTTGGGGAATTCCTTCCTCACTGTGAGCAGCAAATAAAAGCTATGATGCTGTGACAAATTTTAAAAGGATAAGATATTGCGCTCAACATATATCATAATCAAAAGTGCTTGTGCAAATATAATTTACATAAAAAAAATTTATGTGAAAAAAGGTCTCAAAATTAGCTTAATATCAAAAAAGTAAAGTCCATATACAGCAACAGAGAATCAGAGTCCATGAAGCATTGACAGTACTATATAGGATAAAGCAGAGCCTTTATAGTGGTGTTGAAATAACCTCCACCTCCACACTTCCACCCAGTGTTCAAGCAAGGTACTTCTTACCAGAAGTATATGACCCCTTAATTACAGGGGGTCATATAGACTTTGAATCCACTCAATATAACGATCCTCAGCTTCTCAGCTCCACTATCCATACTCCTATGGCGAGCTCTCAGATATAACACCGGGATCTCAATGCAGACATATGTGTAAAGCAAAAGAGACTTCTCATGGTGCAGTAAGTTTTAAAACATTTCAGTTTATTAATAAAATATTGCACTTACTACAATCTCCATGTCAAAATCGCCTGTATAAAGTATCACATTAGCGGGACGATGAGCACTGCTGGACGCTAGTGTTCCTCCAACCCGGAAGTGGTTACGGTCGCACGTTCCCGGGAAGCTGAGCCAACAGACCAGGAGACTGAGACTGCCTCTCACTGCATCCCCAGCACACCTCCGGTCTTAACAAACACTGCTGCATCCCCAGCACACCTCCGGTCTTACAAACACTGCTGCATCCCCAGCACACCTCCGGTCTAATGGGCCATACACACTATAAGATTTTCAGAAGACTTTTTCCTTCAGACTTACCAAAACCATATAATATGAGGTCAGACCTAAAGACTTTCAATTTGTATGCAATCTGGCAGGCCCTTGCACTACATAAAAAAGGTAAATGTGAAGGAAAAAGTCTTCAGAAAATCTTATAGTGTGTAAGTCCCTTTACAAACACTGCTGTAGCCTCAGCATTCCTCCGGCTCAACCTTTTTTTTTTAAATCTAACAAACTAACAGCTCCTGCAAATGAAACATCCATCCTTGCTTCCATGTCTCTGGTCTCTCACTCTGGGTCAGCAAGGCAGGTGGCTTCCTTATTCCTGTTTCCCTGCACCGCTTCACCCTCAATGCCCCACATCAAGCCCTCTGCAAGTTCAGGCCCCTCTCTCTCTCACACCCCCTCTTTCTCTCCCTCTCTCTATCTCTCACCCCTCTCTTTCTTGTTGTTCACACCTGAGACAATGATTGCCCACTAGAGAGCTCTACACTGGGCAAACAAGGGACAAATGAGAAACTTTTAATGCCCTTTTAGATTTTTTGGGGTGGTTAAATTTTTACATTGATCTTGGGGGGGGGGTTGTTGCCAAATACAGCTCCTCAACAAGGGCACTGGAGACCCTAGATACGCCACTGTATGTAAAGTCTGCTATTTGTTCACAATAATATAACAAACATGAATTTTTATATACACTATAACATTCTAATGAATTGTTCATTTCATCAACAGGGAAGTATCACTAAGGAGGAGGCAGGTGGCAGCCAGGAGGCTGTGGAGCCCTCGGTGTCATTTCCACCTCCTGCCAAACGCAGACAAAAAAAAAAACACGTGGATGAGATCACCAACCAGTTTATAAGCTAGGCCACCATAGCCCTCCGTAGGAAGCCTGAAGCCCATGAGTCCTTCGGGAATTTAACTGGCAAAACTTTAGGGCAAGTGGAGTTACTCCAGCGCCAATTTGCCCAAAAAATTATATTGGATGTGCTGCACAAGGCCGAAAGGGGCTGCCTGAAGGAGCACACCCACGTGTGCGATGAGCACCCATGCCCTCCAACTCCACAACACCAGCCACCACCTCGCCAAATGCCACATGGCAGTCAGTGGCAATATGGCCAACATGACGACAAAATGCCCTCATGGCAGCCTGAGTATAGCTATAGGCAATTATAATTTTTGTACCCTGTTATTTATTTTACCCCTGTTTCTCATTTTATAAGTTAATTTAGTCAAAATGGACCTTTTTTATGTTTTTTTTTTATAATACGGAAAGTATTAATGTTTTCTGCTTGTTTTTTCTGATTTAGAAAAATAAATAAGATTGAAATTAAAAAATGGTGTATCTTAATTTGTTAACATGTTGAATATTGTGCATAACCAGCAAAATATGTTTTATACATTAATTCATAAAAGAATAAAGGGACATATCAATAGTTAGATCTTTGCAGTCAAAATACAAAGATAATGGTGAAGAGTTAAAATTATTTAAATCTAAAATTTGATAGAACAGATAGAATAGACAAACATTATCTTCATCATAACAGAACACATGCCTTTTTATTTGTAAAGTATAGAATTATGAGCAGCATCTTCCTTCTTCTCACATTTATCAAGATGAGCATGTGCTCCGCATTCCACATATTTTTTGGACTGCCGCGAGCCGAAAGTTCTTTCTGGATAAAATGTTGAGTTTACTTGAGAAAATTCTTCCAGGACGTTATTTGGTTCCGATCATGCGTGTTGAGATTTGTAGATGTGTGTCGGCCAAATTCTGTACTGACTGGCGAACGAACAATAGGCCGTTCTGGTGTCGGCCTACAAAAATTTTAATGCGTGCACGACAGATTCTGTTCGGCCGAAAATGCGCTGTCGGCTGTCGGAAGCATCATACTAACAAGCCTACAATCGGCCGATCGGTACGTGTGTACGGGCCATTAAAATCTTTTTTTTTTTTTTTGCTAGAAAACTACTTAGAACCCCCAAACATTATATATATATATATATATATATATATATATATTTTAGCAGAGACCCTAGAGAATAAAATGGAGATCGTTTCAATATTTTTTTATTACACCATATTTGCGCAGCGGTCTTACAAATGCAATTTTTTTGGAAACAATTCACTTTTTTTAATAAAAAAATAAGAAGACAGTAAAGTTAGCCCAATCTTTTTCTGTAATATGAAAGATAATGTTACGCCGAGTAAATAGATACCCAACATGTCATGCTTCAAAATTGCCCACGCTCGTGGAATGGCGACAAACATTGGTACTTAAAAATCCCCATAGACGACACTTTGGTGTCCAGGGCTCAAATTATTGCTCTCGCTTTAACTAGTGCAGCGATACCTCACATGTGTGGTTTGAACACCGTTTACATATGTGGGCATGACTTGCGTATGCGTTCGCTTCTGCGCACGAGCCAACAGGGACGGGGCGCTTTAATTATTTTTTTCTATTTATTTTGTCTTTTATTTTTACAGGTTTTTTTTTTTTTTTAAAAACATTTTTGATCACTTTTATTCCTATTACAAGGAATGTAAACATGCCTTGTAATAGAAATAAGCAGGACAGGATCTCTTTATTGCTCCTGTCCTCCAAGTCCATAGAGTCGAGTAAGGGCCACCTTGCCCTCACTCGACTTCCTGCCTGAGGGGACAGCAGACCGGATCGTTTTCACCGCTACCGACGGGCGGAGAATACAACCTGGAAGCACCGGGAGGCACCTCTACCGCCGTCCAAAAGGGTGATCCCGCGGCAAATCCGCCACTGGGACCTCCCTTATGTTAAAGCGGAATGCTGGCAGTTTAAAAAAATACAGAGGTTATGGCAGCTATCTGCCATAAGAGACATAACGCCAAACCCCGAGACATAACGCCAAAGTACGTAAAACTGCCGCGGCCGATCCATAAGTGGTAAATTCTATGTATGTCTTTACACTTGTCTGTCTTGTCTTTTCTTGTCTTCCATTGTGGTGTTAAAAATCTTGCTTGCTGCATTTTGGTCATCAAAAACGCACCTCTTCGTTGAAATGCATTGAAAGCCCAGCAATAACGTAACCATGTTCTGTTTTTGATGCTGTTTTTGATGCTGTTTTTGAGTCGCGTGACCTATGAAAAACAAACTATAAGCACAGTAAAATCGCGGTGAAATTACCGCTAATTTTTGTGCTTTTTCGGAGCCAGTATCCGCACCTTTTTCTCTTATAGACAAAATGCTGATAACACCATTTTCGGCCAAATTTTTTTAGTGCTTCTCTATCAAAAACCTATAGAAGTTCTCTTTCTCCATCTCAGAGAATGTCTCACCTATTTTTAATATATAGAGCCTATTACACCCCATATAAACTCTTCCAGTTTGGCCGCCGATTAGACTCAAATTGTTTTAGATGTGGAAACCTGAAAGGGGATATAGTCCATATGTTTTGGAGATGTCCGAAGTTGTTCCGATACTGGATGGGGGTGAAGCAGAATATTGATCCGGTGTTTGGGACCTCCATCTTGTTGGAGGCAAAGTACTGTCTATTGGGATTGGAGGAAGTGAGGGGAATACCAGATGACACTCAAATACCTGTTTTGAGGTGTATGTTCCAGGCAAGGAAGCTGATCGCCTTACGATGGCAGGAGGCTTCACCCCCGTCCAGTGAGGAATGGATAAATAGTATGAATGTGGTTATTCTGAAAGAGAACTCGGTTTACATAAAACAAGGAGCACTAAAGAAATTCGACAAGATTTGGAGACCCTGGTGGGAGGATAGAGGGATTACAATGTAAAGCCCATTAGTACAGAAGCACAGTTAACAAGTTAATAGTGACTACTGCACCATTTAAGGTCATTAAGGATTGAAAGTAGGAGGAATGTGAGTTTGGAGCGAGTATGCAACGAGGTGTAAGGGAATGTATAGTAAAGATTAGAGCAGTTGGTAAAACATTTCATTAGATAATAGGGATCTTGAGTCTACGAATTCAATTATTACAGAGGGTGGGTAGAGAGTTAATTCTCCTTTAAAAATGTATATATAGAGCGGGGGAGGGGGGGTGAATGGAGGATGTGATGTTGTTTTAATTTTTGGACCACTTTTTTTTTTTCCCTTGTTTTTTGTGTAATTGTTGAAAAATTGTTCAATAAAGAGATGAAGTAAAAAAAAAAAAACTCTAGAAGTGAACTAGGCCTAAGTAGGGTTCAGCAGAGGGTTCAGGAGTCCAGCAGGGAAGAAGCGAACAGGGCTGATAATGGAGGAAAGGTGTTCTCAGGTCAAACAGTTCAGAGCACATCGTATTGCTGGCAGATCAACAGGAATGTTTCTGTGCTTGCAGTACTTTAAAGGGATAAAATTTGGGGGAATGTACATGTATTGGAATCATGTACTGATTTTTCGTCGTTGTTTTGTCCAGGCGTACACTTTGATTTGATGTTTTGGATGTGTATTGACTGACATCCTGAGGAAAGCAGATGCTATCTACCAGCATGTTATGTGATGATGGTCTTGGGGCTGCCTGCATTCGTATCTGTTTAATGTTAGGGAACCCAGCCAAATGAAAGAACTGCTGGCTTTTTATCGCTTGGACATTCTGTTAGCAAGATCTCAGTGCCAGTTCCCAGCTCTGCTCTCATGACTCAATTATCACCAAGCTGAGCCACAGTGTCACGCTCCCGCTGTAAGATATAAAAGTGATTAAAAGGGGAATCCCTCAGCAGGAGGGCGATTCTGATAACTGCTTTGGCAGCAAGTCAAGAGGAGAAAAGAGGGTCTGAGATGGGAGATCGAATATTCAGAGTCTATGAGAGGTATAAGATGCAAGCGGTTATTTTACCATGCTGGCATCTATCTATAAAGCAAGCAGTTATTTCATTCCAGTGGCATCCTCCCAAAAATTTTAGTTTTGGGTGGGCTTAATCCTTAATTGTAAAAGGAAATCTGTCATCAAGAAAAGAAGGCTTAGACAGGAAGCAGCTTATTAATTAGATAAACATGTTTTTGACAAATCTGCTAGTGTTCAGATTAATGTTATATTATATAATGTTAAACTCCAGTTTAAATGTAAAAATCAACCCCAAACCCAAAAATAGAGAGTAATAAAATGAGTGATAACATTGAGAAAATAAATGAAAATTGTTCAGTAGAGAACATAGGCAGAGTATTTATACATATACAGAAAGCAAAGAGACAGAAAGAACTGCATAAAGCACCATAACTATGAGCCTCCGGGGTATAGTAGCAAAAAAAGTGCAAGACCGGCAACAATCTATAAAAATAGCAAATGTATTTATTATTATGCACCAAAATCCAATATGCAATATAAAAAAATATAAAAAACAAAAACCACCCCCCCCCCCCATCACCAAACAATAAAAAAGTGACAACGTTGTCTATATAAAACCAAAAAAGGTGCGCCGGATGCCATACTCACATGCACTCTACTCAGACATCCCTCTAATAGCTGAACAACAATTTCCTATAGGGGATTGGTAAGTGCAAAAAAAAAATCTTATGGGACTTAAACACAGAACAATGCAGGTACAGAGCAATATGCAAATGCGACCAACATAATAGGTAGATATCTAATGAATGAATAGTCTACTAACCCTGCTGCATCAATCTGTGGGTCCCTAGGTAGATGAAATGGTCAAAGACCTATCTCAAAATGATGGAAACAGAGGTTCATTGAGCTATTTCATTTAGTCTGCTTAATATACAATTATTTTCTCTGTTTTCATCATTTTGAGATAGGTCTTTGACCATTTCTTCTACCCAAGGACCCCACACATTGATGCAGCAGTGTTAACAGACCATTCATTAGATATCTACCTATTATGTTGGTCACATTTGCGTATTGCTCTGTACCTGCTGCATCGCTCTGTGTTTAAGGTCCCATAAGTTTTTTTTTTTTTTTTTTTGCACTTACCAATCCCCTATAGGAAATTGTTGTTCAGAAATGTCTGAGTAGAGTGCATGTGAGTATGGTGTCTGGTGCACCTTTTTTGGTTTTATATAGACAACAGAGGCAGCTCTTTAACCACTTTACAACCGGAGGATTTTGCTGTCTTCCGTCCAGGCCACTTTTTGCGATTCGGCGCTGTGCGACTTCAACTGACAATTGCGCGGTCGTGCAACGCCGTACCCAAACGAAATTTACGTCCTTTTTCTCCCACAAACAGAGCTTTCTTTTGGTGGTATTTGATCACCTGTGCGATTTTTACTTTTTGCGCTATAAACAAAAAAAGAGCGTTTATTTTGAAAAAATAACAATATTTTTCACATTTTTTTATATGAAATTCCCCCCAAAAAAGATGTAAAAACCAATTTTTTTAAAAGTTTTTTGCCAATTTGTTTTATGCTACATATGTTTGGTAAAAAAAATCGCAATAAGCGTATTTTGATTGGTTTGCGCAAAAGTTATTGCGTTTACTAACAAAGGGAAAGATTTCTGTCATTTTTGGTGTTTTTTTTTTAACGCGTAATGGCGGCGATCTGCGATTTTTTTTGCGGGACTGCGACATTGCGGCGGACAGACCGGACCCCTGACTGACATTTTTGACACTTTTGGGGGTACCAGTGACATTACTGCAGTAATCAGTGCTATATATATGCACTGTTACTGTAAAAATGACACTGGCAGGGAAGGGGTTAATTTTATTGGAGAGGGAGGGGTTAATGTATGCCTGGTGCTTACTGACGTGTAGGGGGGGAGGTGACTATGTGATTCATGGACAGATCGGATGTCCAGCTATGCTGAACAGTCCGATCTGTCACTCCCTGTCACTATGGAGATCCGCCCGCTGTGTTTACACACAGCGGGCGGATCTCCAGACTCGATCCCCGACGATCGGGTAAGAGCAGCGGCGATCGCCGCTGCTCCTCCCCTGGCCCGACTCCCGCTGTGAATGAAAACAGCGGGAGCGAGCCTCCGGCGGCGCGCAAGCGCCGCCCAGAAGGGGAGGAGTCCAGTCACGTTAATACTACGTGACTGGACGGGAACGAGCCACACTGCCGCAGTACTATTACCGTAAGCGGTAGTAAAGTGGTTAAATAGGCAAATTAGGCAGTCGCCTAAGGCCTCGCACTCACAGGGGCCTCGCAGCCGCCTAATTTGCCTAGTTTAAGAACCGCCTCTGAGCCTGGCAGCAAGGATCTCCCTGCCATCAGCACAGCGTGGGGTCCCGGAGCGCCGGGCTGGCATCCTGCTGGCTGCATGCGGCGGTGAGGAGTGAGCACTTCAGCTGTGCTGCAAGATAGACTGCATGCATAAGATGACACAGAGAACTCCCTCTCCGCCCCTACCTCCACCCCCAGCAGGGGAGAAGGTACTGCCGCTTCCAAGATGACTGCGCCTGGCCCGCCCTTATCAGGTACGCAAGGCTGGAGGGGGAGGAGGAGTATGTGCAGGTCACAGGTGACAAGTGCTGTGGTATCTCTTAATGGCAGACTGCCTATGTGTCTCCTCCTTCCCCTGCCGCCAATTTCATTCTTATACAGAAAGTAGAAGAATGTCCAAGCAGAAGGCAGGAGCTGTCCAATTTTTCAAGTTAAAAAGCTTGTGATTTGTTACTATGGGCGGTCCTAGCAACCAATCATCTGCCTGTTAAATGAAAAGTTGGACAGCTTCTGCCCTCTGCTCAGACATGCTGCATCCTCGGTCTTCCACCTGCTATGTAGGGTAAGATACTCAGAAAACCCATTCACCTGCTCCTCTCCTCCCCCTCTCTCTTTCGATGACCCCTCTGTTCTCTGCTCTGTCACTGTGCTCAGGTGATGGTTCGGGAAGTGCAACTGTCCTAGGTGGAGAGGATCCATTCCCCTCTGTTCTGTCCTCTCCACCTCCAGCATGCCTGCAGCTTCAATAACATCCTGTACACGGTACCATTACAAGTGAGTGAGCACTTTGACTTACTCTCTCCTCTCCCCTCTCTCTCTCCTGCACCAGCCCTGTGTCCACCCCCCCACCTGGCTACACCCCCCCCTCCACCTGGCTGCACCCCCCCCCTCTCCAGTCCACCTGGCTCTGTCCCCCCCCCCCACCTGGCTGCGCACTCCTCTCCTGTCCACCTGGCTGCACCCTCCCTCTCTTGTCCACCTGGCTCTGTCTAATCAAGAGTACCTGTCACCTATATGCTACCACATAGGGGGCTATTGGTCCTCTGTCTAATGGCAATAAAAGTTATGTAAAAAAAAAAAAAAATTTAAACATTTAGACACATATAAAAGCAAAAGACACACACAAAAAAAAATGCATGTCATTGCCCTGCACATGTTATGAATCACCACGCACGCCAGACTGACAGCAATATTTCTAGCATCAGAACTACTGCATAACACTAACCTGATGTCCTGTAGGGGCTTATTGAGTGTTGCCTATGAAAAAATATAGGATACTGAAGTTTTTCGCTGTTTCATGGGCGCACACACGAAAATACCCTATAGGTCATCAGTTTAATGTTATGCAGGAGTTCTGGTGCTAGTATTAGTGAATTTATTTAGATTTTTTCTTTTTTCTTTTTTTTTGGGGGGGGGGGGGGGGCGCAAATAGCTGGTCTTGCCCAGGGCGAAAAATAGTCTAGCACGGGCCCTGAGCACAGCAAGATACACCTCCTCAGCAAAGCCAGCGCTGACAGTTCCTTCTGATCCTCCTCCTCCTGCCCTCTCCTCCTGTGCTTGCCCACCAGGGGATGCTTGAGTGGGAAGTTTGAAGCCCAGCAGCCAGAAGAGGAAAGATTGAGCCTGATCCATCCATCCATTTATCCAGTCCCTCCCTTGTCTCTCCTGCCTCCCAGTGAGTACTCTGATGTGAGGGGTCTTCTCTCTCTCTTTCTCTCTCCTTAACCTCTGCAAAGGGATTCAGTGGGGCCTCATGTCTAAATTTTGCCTAAGGCCTCACAAAGCCTAGAGCCGCCTCTGTTAGACAACATTGTCTCTTTTTTATTGATTGGTGATGGGGGGTTGTTTCTGTTTTTAATATTGGATTTTGGTGCATAATAATAAAAAAAATGTGCTATTTTTATAAATTGTTGCCGCTCTTGCAATTTTTTTGCTACTATACCCCGGAGGCTTATAGTTATGGTGCTTTATGCAGTTCTTTCTATCTGCTTGCTTTCTGTATATGTTTTGCTTTGGCCATAGGGCCCCACTTTATACAAAAGAGTGGGTAAGTAACTAGAGGTCCCTCCTTGTTTGATGCCTCAAAAAAAATGTATGTTCCCCTTTTTGTTTCCCTTTACTATACAGAGTATTTATACACCATGGGCAGGGCCAGCGCTACCTGTAGGCGAACTAGGCTGCTAGCTAGCCACGGCCCCTGGTTTCCCTACTCTCCACTGCAGGGACATAGAACCCCCCCCCCCTCCAGAGCACCCTGCCCAAATGCCCAGTTAATCCCTGCTGCCGCATGGAGCCGGCTCCACTGAGCCTCAGCAATCAGATCTATCAGAGAATATAATAAGCGAATAACAAAAACACAGCGCTATAACAGTGAATTAAATTAACTCATGATTTAAAAGTGTCCAAAAAAATTATTAGATATATGAATAAATCACACAATATAAAACAATCAAACAAGAAAAAGAGGTGAAAAAGAAGTGTCCAAATATAAGTATTCAAATAAAAGTGTCCAAAAATATTCAGTGCTGCCAGCACCAAAAAATCCACTTTGAAAACTTGAAACAGAAGTGTGCTCCCGAGTGCTCAACAAATGTATTCCACACGTGCCCTTGTGCCCCACACGTGAATCCACTTACCAAATATTATGGACCCCTATAGGCCTTATAGTCTTTAGGTCTCACAGGCTTAGAGGTAAGCGGATGAGCTGCGAGCCTTCAGATTACTCTCCAATAGACATATGCAAATAAGCATAAAAAGGCAATAGTGCAGTACGTTCCAAATAAGATGTAATTTATTGCACAAATTAGGAATTACACTCACATTTGATAAATAGAATACAAGCCTTAATAGATAAATCCCCGGTGTCTAGTGGAAGGTGTTCCTACCGTCCTGCTAGGAGTGGAATAGCGGCGTGCGTTCCAGCACTGCTTCCGCTTGCGTCCCACTAAACCGGAAGTGACGTGTTGTTATTCACTTCACTTATTATTTTCAATTGCTGATGAACAGCAGCTTTAACATTTAAGAAATAATTTATTACACATTCAACTAACTTTTCACATATGTGCAGGGTGCACCTGTTTGGTCTATTTATATTTATCAGAGAATATAGGCTGAGTGGCAATGTGGTCCCCAGACTTCCCCCTCCTCCATTCTTGCCCCCTCCTTCTCTATAAGTTGGGGCCTGGGGGCGCGGCAAGCACACGATTGGTTGCTAGGGCATCAGCGATCCTAGCAATCAATCACATGCTTACCCCGCTCCCACGCCCTGACATTCAGAGAAGGAGGAGGGCAAGGACGGAACTTCCTCCATCAGACCTACCCGGCCAGGGAATGACATTACTGCAGGCAGGAAATTGGGACTCAGGGCGGGCTCTGCACAGATGTTCCAGGCTGACCAGTGGCACTGAGAGACTCAGGTGAGCTGAATATCCTGCTTCTGGTATCTGTAAATATGTCTTCCCACCATACTGCCTCACCCACCCCCCACCCCCCCATAATGGCTTACCCACCCTGGCCTTTATCATGGGTTATATGCATGTACTTTTAGGTGATTGGAAACTGGCAAAGCTTTAGAACACATGCCCCCGGGGCGCCTCCCCTATAACCCCAGTCCGTGACTTCTCAGCTGTCTCCTGTCCCAGGGAGTAGTTGTGCCAGTACTTCCACAAGACAGGTTTGTACTCGTGACATAAAAATATCTCAACTAATTCCTTCAAATTCCAAAATTTTACAGGTAATCTGCAAGATCAGTAATTGCCTCCCTGGAGCAAGGGGAATACATGGCATCCATGGACATCAAAGATGCCTATCTGCATGTTTCCATTTACCCACCTCATTAGCGATTTCTGCGCTTCATAGTGGCAGACAGCCGCTTACAGTTTGTTGCACTGCCCTACAGCCTATCCTCTGTCCCTTCTCAGAACTCTGGGTTTCCAAGCCACAGGCTATCTATATAACCTTCTGAAGGGCTCATCTTCCCTCCAACTATCAGAAAATGTCCACAAGACAATTCAGATGCTCCAGGCCTTTGTCTGGGTGAATAATTTCAACAAATCTCCTTACCAGCCCTCCCTTCACCTGAAATACTCGGATCTGGTCCTGGACACATCCGAAGCAAAATTATTTCTCCCATTAAAGAAAGTTAATTCTCTAAGTGCACATGCTTGAGAATTGAGATCCAAGAGACATCCGACAACGGGATTCTCTATAAGAGTTTTGGGCCTAATTGTATTTTTATTCTAGGCAGTATGATTCTCCAAACTAAACATCTTGTCGACCTTGAAAAAGCAGGTTCCTTCTCTTTTTAAACATGTTTTAAACATGCTCCTGTCTAGCCCAGCATGGAATTTGCTGTCTTGATAGATCACCATCCCAGGCCTATCAGTGGGCATTCTTTACCCATAACTGGAATATTATCACAATGAACACAAATTTCTCAGGCTGGGAAGGAGTGTTCCAATTCCTCACAGTCCAAGGAAAACAGTCACAAGAAGAAACAAAGCTTCCGTTCAACATCTTGGAGCTCAGGGCAGTCCAGTTGACCCTGCAGCACTGGGCACTCCTTCTGAAAGGGCACCTAATCAGGGTGCAGTCAGATAATGCCATATTTATCACCATAATTAAAGCGGAACTTCACAGCTCTGCGTTATGTTCTCCTCCCACCCTCCTCTAGCACAGTAGGACAATTTTATTCTTTGGGGGGGAACAGGTACGTAATTTTGGTATCCGCTCCCACTTCTGGTTGGATTGCCTAGGGGATTCCATCGGAAGTTCGGTCCCCACCACCCACCCCACAATTGCATGTTTCTGGGAGCCGTGTGACCTGTGCAGACTCTTCCTGAAAGACTAATATTAGCAGAGGAAAATATTGTCTTTTTACCAGCTGACTGCTATTACTCACCAACAGTGCACCATGGTCATCCACAGTATGAACATACTTGTTGAAATTGGCACGCTCACATTTGTGACACAATCATTCTGGAAGTTGTGAGACCGGGATCTTGGGATATCAAAGATGTTTTCCAACACCTGCCACAAGAGGGAGCAGTGTCATTGTTTAACAAAGACCTCTTCTCTCTGTGCTGTAGCTGGTCATAACAACATTTTAAGACATCTTCTTCCTCCCATTAGTGGGCCAACCTAAAAGTATAGTTCATATAGAAGTTGGATCATTTATTACAACCAAAGAAAAGGAAAGGAAGTGTGCACCTAAAGCAGAACTAAACGCAAAACGTTTTTTATTTTATTTTAGATAGTGTAAGAGAGGATTATAACCAGTGGCGGCTGGTGCTCAAAGTTTTTGGGGGGGGCGCAAACAGAAAAATGTAATAGGCATTGCTTTGCGGCAAAAACGCTGTAAAAAATTGCGTGACTTTGAGGTCACAAAAGTGTGAAAGGGGCCTTCAGTAATTAAGGTATAGTGTGCCCCCTTTCAATGCAGAGAGACCAGTGTGCCCCCTTTCAATGCAGAGAGACCAGCGTGCCCCCTTTCAATGCAGAGAGACCAGCGTGCCCCCTTTCAATGCAGAGAGACCAGCGTGCCCCCTTTCAATGCACAGTGACCAGCGTGCCCCCTTTCAATGCACAGAGACCAGCATGCCCCCTTTCAATGCACAGTGACCAGCGTGCCCCCTTTCAATGCACAGTGACCAGCGTGCCCCCTTTCAATGCACAGTGACCAGCGTGCCCCCTTTCAATGCACTGTGACCAGCGTGCCCCCTTTCAATGCACAGTGACCAGTGGACCCCATTCAAAATAGTGACCAGCATGCCCCCTTCAATGCAGAGACCAGCGTACATGCCCCCTTCAATGCAGTGACCAACGTACATGCCCCCTTCAATGCAGAGACCAGCGTACATGCCCCCTTTCGATGCAATGACCAGCATACATGCCCCCTTTCAATGCAGTGACCAGCATACATGCCCCCTTTCAATGCAGTGACCAGCATTCATGCCCCCTTTCAATGCAGTGACCAGCATACATGCCCCTTTCAATGCAGTGACCAGCATACATGCCCCCTTTCAATGCAGTGACCAGCATACATGCCCCCTTTCAATGCAGTGACCAGCATACATGCCCCCTTTCAATGCAGTGACCAGCATACATGCCCCCTTTCAATGCAGTGACCAGTATACCCTCTTTAAATGCAGTGACCAGCATACATGCCCCTTTTCAATGCAGTGACCAGCATACATACCCCCTTTCAATGCATTGACCAGCATACATGCCCCCTTTCAATGCAGTGACCAGCATACATGCCCCCTTTCAATGCAGTGACCAGCATACATGCGCCCTTTCAATGCAGTGACCAGCATACATGCCCCCTTTCAATGCAGTGTGCCCCCCCCCAATACCAGTGCACTTACCTGGAGCCCTGGAGCAGCCGTGGTGGCGCCTTCTCCTCAGTGTCCCGGCGGCGGCTTCTCTTCAATCCCCCGGCGTCTCGTCAAGTCTTCCCGCTCCCGCCTCCTCCTCGGCCAATGGCATGGGGTTTGCCTTGCGGCCAATCAGGAAGCGCGTATCGGACCCGCTCCCTGATTAGCCAGGAGGAGGATCCGTGTGACAATAGCGAATTTTCATTCGCTATTGTCACACAATGGGTGGGCTTGGGGCGCACTCCCCTCCACAATGCAAACCCCCTCATATGGCATACACTTTATTTGCCTGCTGATGTTACATCATTAATGTAATCATGCATTCAGTCATTAAAGCGGAGTTCCGGGCACAGAAATGATTTTTTGCTGAACATACCCCCGGGACAGTCAGGGCTAGCACATTCCACAATGGCTAGCCTCTGATCTGTCCCGGTTCGCACTTACCTTTTAGAAGAAATACTTACTTTGAAAATTTCTTCCACAGCGTTTCCATCTCTGTTGTGGGCAGCTGAAGCCGGCGCGGTCCTCTTCTCTGTCTTCTTCCGCGTCTTCGTGTCCCAGAATGCACTGCACCGGCCCCTCTCGTCACTTCCGGTGCGGCGCCGCATTCCTAAACAGCTTCTGGGCATGCCCAGAAGCTGTTTAGCAGGGGAATGCGGCGTCGCCCGGAAATGACGAGCGGGGCCGGTGCCGTCGCATTGATTCCTGGGAGCGATGACGTTTAGCTCCCAGGAATCATCGCGAGGCAGGAAGTGACGGGATGAGCCTCGGCGCTGGAGGAGGAAGCAGTCATAGGTGAGTATTTACGATCTTCAATAAAAAGGTGAGTAAACAAAAAAAATAAAAATAACTATCCAATTCCTTTTCAGGTGAGCTATACCTAGCGGAGGGGCACAAAAAAAAAAAAATCGTTTTTGTTCCCGGAACTCCGCTTTAATGTAATGCAGTGTAGATTGCATTGCATTACATTCTCATCGTTGCCAACATTTGGAAAAAATTTCCAGGGACACTTTGCAGCACAGCTGTCAATTACCTACCACACCCACTTCCCTGAAGCCCCGCCCACTCCGCATAATTAATCTCTGCCTATTTATCATCAGATTATAGGGTCTACTCAATAAAGAGAGAAGTACAGAAACTACTGTTGGGAATCGGTGTGACGTTGCACAGATTCAGACGGTGCCTATGCATTGCATGTCAAATCAGACCAATGTGAACGTGGGCTAATAGAGGGGTGCTCAACTATATGAAAACAAGTCACATCTGGGTGAACCAAGATGGTTTTTATAGAGAAAAAGGTATTTATTCAGAATTACCCCATTAAATACATGGCAGTTAGGGGGATAGAATTGTTGCCAAACTTCACAATTTCATTACAAACTTTGCAGATGATTGTTTCGTAAATAAATATCTGAATAAGAAGCTGTGTGAGAAAGCGGCTAATTTCAGCAGTCAAATAAGCAGCTGGCAGAATAAGGAGCCAATTTTAGCAACCTAAACAAAACATGAGGCCTCTGCATTGTAAGATCAGTGATGAGAGAGATGACTTACCTGAACTACTTACCCATCACCCCAACCCTGACCTGTGACCCCTCCAGTCACCCCAAAGCTAACCCCCCCCCTCAATCACCCCAACCCTGACCTGTACCCCTCCATCGCCCATCCCTGACCTGTGACCCTCCATAACCCCAGCCCTGTGACCCCCTCTGTCACCCCAGCCCTGAACTACCCTTACCTGAACAGTGGGATGATCTCTCTGAATCAAATATATACGGAATTTGGGGCCCATTCACACCAGAGACTGGGTTTCATGCTAATTTTCTGTGCCTTTTTATGTACATTAAGGACCCTTTCACACTGAATACCATTTACTGCATTTTGACCTGCACTCACACTGTAAATATGGCCCAAAACCAAGGTAATCCTATGGGCATAGTTCACATCATTGCAGAAAAAAAATATATATCTTCCCACTGCCCTGTAGTGGTGTGAGCTCTGCCCATAGGATTACATAGATAGACAGTCTATGCAGTTGGAATGCAGTCAAAAATGTAATGCAATACATGTGATATGAATGGCCCTTATCAGTGGCGTACCTAGAGCATTTGGCACCCGGGGCGGATCCTATATCTAGCAGCCCCCCCCCCCCCCAACTTTAAAATGTAAAAACACCCACAAAAATTTGTAATGTTTTCAAGAATATTTAGTGCACACATTTCACAGCCCCCCCCCCCCCCCATCACAGTGCCCCTTGCAGTCTTCCCCCTCCCCCCATCTCTCTAATCACAGTTCCCCCTTTTGCACTCTCTGCCTCCCCTGCACAGTCCATAAACAGATAGCTAATATTATTAGCAATGTGTTTAAGTTTGAGTAAGAGATTGGAGACATGCTAAAGGAGATGGTCAGAGACTGCGGACATGGTACAGGAGATGGTCAGAGACTACAGACATGATACAGGAGATGGTCAGAGACTGAGGACATGATACAAGACATGGTCAGAGACTGAGGACATGATACAAGAGATGGTCAGAGACTGAGGACATGATACAAGAGATGGTCAGAGACTGAAGACATGATACAAGAGATGGTCAGGTTTTTTTCTTCCCTTCCGCCGGAAGGGGCGTGGTGTTGAATGGCGCGGAGAAGCCGCGTCTAGGCAGACTCGGCCGGGGGCTGCGGCTGTAACAGGGAGCGATGCCATCGAAGGGAGCCCGGACTCATCCAATCCACCCGACCCGCTCCGCCCGCACTTCGTGCACTACCCGCTCCACCGGAACAAAGAAAACCGGCAAACAACCACCGCCAAGACCGCTGACCTCCAGCTCCATCACGAAATTCCTGACTCAGGACACAGCCAGTGCCGGGAGGCGCAGCGAGGTACGTGCACATAAGGCACATAAGGCTGGGAACCCTCTCTCCCCGCAAACACAAATAAGTGGAAGCTCTTCAGACCTCACATTAGACTCAGACTCAGAGCTTATGGAGGAGATGGGCGATGTTACAGGAGCTATAGGAGAAGCAGGATTGCATAGCAATACAGGAATGCCGGTCTTCATGCAAGAGTTAAAAAGGGAGATAGCGGGGATGTTCCACAACATGGAAAATTGTATAAAAAAAGAGCTGGGTGCAGTCAGAGTGGATATGTCACACATATTGAAAAAGGTGGAGGAGTCCGAAAGCCGCCATGACAGGCAGGAAGAAGCTGTCAAAGAACTTCAGCAATATATTACTAAATTGGCTACAGCACACAGGTCCACTTTATATAAGCTAGAGGACCTTGAAAACAGGAATAGGCGTAATAACGTGCGGATAAGAGGGCTACCAGAAACCATAAAAGATGAAGACCTGCAGGTGATAACCCAAGGTATCTTTAATAAAATACTGGATAGACCCTCAGATGCTCCTATCCGATTTGATCGGATCCACCGAACATTTCGCCCACGAAGCCTCCCCTCTGATCTTCCGAGGGATGTAATATGCCGGATGCATCATTTTGAGGATAAGAGCAGTCTAATGGCCAAATCACGCAATGTTGCCCCAGTAAACTTCGGGGGTGCGAATCTTCTTATTTTCCAAGATCTTGCTAAGGAAACCTTGGAGCGCAGAAAGGCCCTTAGGCCACTGCTGGAGTTGCTAAAGGCAAAGAAGAATACATACAGATGGGGCTTCCCCGCCCGTTTAACTGCGACCAGAGATGGTAAATCCTGTACGTTGGGATTCCCGGAGGATATCCAGACACTCTGCCAGACTTTTCAATTAAAAATCCCTGAACTCCCAGATTGGCACGATGATAATCCATCTTTTGTGAACCAACCAGACTCCTCATGGCGGAAGACTTCGGCTAAAAAGAGTCGCACCGCCACCACTGGCCCTGTGTAGAGACCCTGGGAGACTGTGGGTGGTGGATAGCGGCAAGGAACAGGGATAGTGAACCCTGTGAAATCTCTATAGATAATGCTTACACCCTGTTGCTATTATCTCACTTCTGGGTTTTCGTTTTACCTCTTTTTGCCTTAAAACACTTTCCTTTTTGTATAAAGCTGCAGTCCCCTTTTTCTTTTTTTTCTTTTTTTATAAGGAAAAAGGATTGGGGGTCTTCTGGCAGCAGCAGGACAAAATACTGGGATCCTGTTAACGCTGATGGCGCTATATTATAAAGTTTTTGCTTCTTGTTCCCTCCGATTTCCCCAGATTCTCTTAGATCTGGAGTGGGTTTTTCCATTTTTTCTATTTTTTTCCCCCCCTTTTTTTCTTTCTTTTCTCTTTTTTCTTTTTGTTCTTGATGTTTGCATTTTTGCCCTGCCTGCAAGATGGAATCCAATGTAAGACTCCATTGGAAGATATATTTAGTCTAATGTTTAGAGCATAATATGGAAGATATGGTGCGGGTGGGTATCAGCAGATAACAGGTGGGACAAGAACAATAATAGGAGACAAATTGGTGGATATAGGGAAACTAGAAGCATACACTGTAATAGATGGCCGCATGCCCCAGGAGAATCTGCCTGCTCCATGCAGTTGGATGGAGCACCACGCCCTGGCCCCTGCGGGGACGGACGGACCCAGGTGCCTGATGTTCAGGACCTGGCATTGCCGGGTGTTGCGCTGGGGACCCGGGGATGGGCGCCCCTACCGGGGACCTTGTTTTTCACGCGCAATATGCGCGTGTCCCTCCCCCCACTCCCCCCCTTTTTTCTTTCCCTCCCCCTTCCTACCCCCCCCCCCACACCCCTTTTTTTTTTTTTCCCAGTGTGGTTAGTAACCCCCAAACCCTCTACCTGGGTTACAGTAGTGTTGAATCATTTGGCGACGGGGAGGATATACTTTATGTGGAAAGGTTGGAACCCTTGCTTTGGTCATGGCCACATTAAATATAATTTCATATAATGTAAGAGGTTTAAACACCGCTACCAAACGCCACCTGGTTTTTCAGGAACTTAAGAAACTAAAAGGATCTGTAATCTATTTACAAGAAACACACCTTACTCACCAGACGGTGGTGCGATTGTTTTCACCTCTTTTCCCAAAATGGTATTATGGTTTATCAGACACTAACAAAGCTAAAGGAGTGGCCATAGGCTTCAGCAAAGATGTCGATTTTCAGACAGAGGAAATGCAAGCTGACGCTATGGGCAGATTTATATTTTTGAGGGGGGACAATAGGTACTGCTGTTTGTACATTTGCGAATATTTACTGTCCTAATGATCATCAAATACCATTCATGTCAAAAATCCTTACTAAACTAAAGGGATTTGCAAAAGGGGTATTAGTGTTGGCAGGAGATATAAATTTAACTTTAGACCCATTGATGGATACATCTCTAGGCCGTTCTAGTATTTCATTTAAAAAAACTATCATTTATTAGGAAGCGGTTACATGACTCTCAAATGATGGATGTATGGCGTCTATTAAACCCTAAAACGAAGGATTATTCACATTTTTCTAAGACACATAATTCATATTCCCGAATCTACGCCATATTTTTAAATCATCATTATCTTCCAAGGGTGCGCACAGCATCAATAGGCCAGCTTACAATCTCTGATCATGCTCCAGTACAGATTACACTGGCACTACCATTTTTGACAAAGAAACAATACCAATGGCGTCTGAACGATTCACTATTGGCAGACCCAGCGGGCGTGGTTTCATTCTTTTTTATCACAATATTTTGAAGAAAACACTGGAGATGACTTATCACCTCCAGTAATATGGGAAGCCCATAAGGCAAGTATAAGGGGCCAACTGATAGAATTGGGGGCTCAGAAAAAAAAGGAACGATCCCAGCAAATGGAAAAACTTTTATCTGAAATTAAAATTTTGGAAACCCAGCATAAACTTACTCTATTGGCTAAACATTTAGAGGCATTAGAAATTAAAAGAGATGAACTGCGGTCGCTTCTAGATCTTGAGGTTAAGAACCATGCACATAAAATTTCCCGTGTAATATATGAATGGGGAGATAAACCAGGTAAACAGCTTGCTCGCTCCTTGCAAAGTAAACATACTACTTCTTTTATAGCTCGGGTTAAGACGCGGGGGGGGGGCACCTGGGCACACTCTACCCCGGAAATTGCTAACGTCTTTCAAGAATACTATGCAGATTTATACAATGTACAAGGAGGGCTTTCGCACATGTCAAAAGAATCTAAAATAGATAAAATAAACTCTTACTTGACATCGGCGAAACTTCCGAAATTAACATCTCAGATACTCTCGGTATTGGAGGATGACCTTACTGTATCAGAATTTAAAAAGGCGTTAAGATCTACACCAATGGGGAAGGCTCCAGGACCAGATGGCTTCACTATTAATTACTATAATACATTTGGTTCCATACTCCTCCCACATCTAACCATGTATGCTAATTTTACATCTGTCTGCCCTCAATTTAGAAAGGAAACACTTGAGGCCCACATTGTGGTATTGCCAAAACCGGACAAAGACCCATCTTGCTGCACTAGCTACCGCCCTATTTCCTTGTTAAATGGTGATGTTAAGTTAATAGCGAAAGTTATAGCTACCCGGCTTATGCCGCTGATACCTGAATGGGTCTCACCTGAACAAGCGGGCTTCGTACAGGGACGAGAAGCCAGAGATAATTCATTGAGAGCCATCTCCCTGATTCACTATGTAAAAGTAAGTTCCCAATCCACCCTACTCCTCTCAACAGATGCTGAGAAGGCGTTTGATAGGGTGGATTGGGACTACTTAAATGCTGTCCTTCAACATCTTGGACTTAGATCCAAGATGATTAATAGTATATCTGCATTATACTCTTCTCCAACAGCTCGGGTCAAAATTAACGGTACAGTAAGCGACACTTTCCATTTATATAACGGTATAAATTTAATTTAATTGCCCCCTGTCCCCAATATTATTCGTATTGTCCCTGGAACCTTTTTTAGCGACAATTAGAAATAATATAGATATTCAAGGTGTACAAATAGGCCAATGAACACATAAATATGCCGCATATGCGGATGATATTCTTTTTTTTGTACAAAATCCCTTGGTATCTTTACCTAATCTAATATCAGCTTTAACAGAATACCAACAGGTTTCCAACTTTAAAATTAATATGAGCAAGTCTGAAATTATGAACATAAACGTGTCCCCTTTTGACGTCACTTTAATAAAATCATCTTTCGCTTTTCGTTGGCAAACAAATAGTCTGAAATATCTGGGTGTTTATCTTACACCCAGAGTTTCTATGCTGTATAGACATAATTATATTCCACTGTTAAATAATATTAAAGACCTACTTCGGCGGTGGTCATCTCTCCCACATTCGTGGTTGGGGAAAATTAATATAATTAAAATGTCTATACTGCCTAGAATTTTGTTTATACTGCAGATGTTACCATTAGGAGTCCCAAAGAACTTTTTTACAATTTTACATAGATTACTGTCCAAATTTATATGGAAAGGTAAGCAACCTCGTGTAGCTAGAACGACACTCTATCGAGCCAAATCAAATGGGGGTTTCGCTCTCCCCCACAAATAATATTATATTATTACACAGTAGCACTAGCCAGAATAGCAGACCTCCTCTGTACAAATAATGTGAAACTTTGGGTACAAGTGGAACGGGACCTGAGTGGGGTAGATTTATCTAAATCCCCCTGGATACCATATAAATACAGGTTACTGCTGCCCACAGTCTCTCCGATTACTACCTCTACACTAGCTATATGGGATTCTCTACATAAAAAATTTAAGTGGGCATATAACTCGCCACTCATGCCTATATTAGGCCATGCTTTGTTTATCCCAGGCCTCATGGATAGGGGCTTTAGACAATGGAAACCAGGGGAGGAACTTCGTATATACCATGTATTTAATAATAAACAGATTAACACACTAAGAGAAATAAGACATCCACAGGTGCCTACACGGATGGATGTGTCAGGGATACCACATGCAGGCATCCAGCAAGAGTGATCAGATCAGTTGGCTGCACCAAGGAATCAGGACCCAGATGGATAAGATGTAAATAAGTTTATTAAGCAAAATGACACACTCCAATACCAACACCAGTGACCATAAACAAGTAAACAAAATATAAATGATAACAGTACAAAACCCCAATAGAACCTAACAAACTATATACAAAGGGATGGAGCAAACAATTGCGGGACAGGACAGGAACAGGAGACAAGGAAAGCAGGGAGCCAGGTAAAGGAAGCAGGATGCAGGGAACAGGACTCAGGATCAGGATACAGGTTTCAGGATACAGGTTTCAGGATACAGGTTCAGACAGGGACACGGCTAGCAGAGAAAATACTGAAGCACTGAGCCTCAGTGAAGGGCGGGCTTATATTCCCTCAGCAGTCCTCCTCAGGTGCAGCTTAATTAAAAGAACAGTCCAGCTGCTGGGAGACACCCGCTGGTGGGCCCTGGAACTGCGCCCCTCAGTTCCAGGAACAACAGTGCCACCAGCAGGTGACCCACGTAATGACACAGATCCTGACAGTTCCCCCCCTTTAAGGAGCGGCCTCCGGACGCTCCATTGTGCTTCTACCCCGAAAGTCCAAAAAGGTCTCCCCTCCATGTCTGCGGGTCTTCTAGCACTCTCTAGGCCAAAGTCCTTTAACTTGCCGGAAGGCGTGCCACCAGAGTCCAGCAATTGATCATGCGCCCCACCACCAGGGTCTGGAAGCCGTCTTGGCACCCCACAGGTCAAGTTCCTGAAGAGGCGTAACATTAGGGATACACCTGCCCTCATTGCAACACATGTCCCAACACTGGGACTGAAGGCAAGCTGGACATCAAGCAGGGGAGCGCCAGCGGCATGCAGGATATCCGGCAGTGGCAAACCAGGCTGGGCAACAGACAGTGGCACATCAAACAGGGCGGCAGACCGTTGCTCAGCAGGCACTGGATCAGCAAACACTGGGTCAGCAGGCACCGGAACAGCAAGCACTGGGTCAGCGGGCACTGGAACAGCAAGCACTGGGTCAGCAGGCAAAGGATCAGCAGGCACAAGATCAGCAGGCACAGGATCAGCAGGCACAGGATCAGCAGGCACAGGATCAGCAGGCACAGGATCAGCAGGCACAGGATCAGCAGGCACAGTAGTGGTCACCAGAACAGCGGGCACGGGATCAGCTGGCACCGGATCAGCGGGCTGAGTAAGAGACACCGGATCAGCAGGCACCGGAACAGCAGGCACTGGGTCAGCGGGCACTGGAACAGCAAGCACTGGGTCAGCAGACTGGGTAGTGGTCACCAGAACAGCGGGCACCAGAACAGCGGGCACTGGATCAGCAGGCTCAGTAGGAGGCACCGGATCAGCGGGCACTGGACCAGCAGGCATCAGAACAGCAGGCACTGGATCAGCAGGCTCAGTAGGAGGCACCGGATCAGTGGGCACTGGATCAGCAGGCTCAGTAGAAGGCACCAGATCAGCGGGCAATGTAACAGCAGGCACTGGATCAGCAGGCTCAGTAGGAGGCACCGGATCAGTGGGCACTGGAACAACAGGCATCAGAACAGCGGGCACTGGATCAGCAGGCTCAGTAGAAGGCACCGGATCAAAGGGCACTGGATCAGCAGGCTCAGTAGGAGGCACTGGATCAGCGGGCACCGGAATAGAAGGCACTGGATCAGCGGGCTCAGTAGGAGGCACCAGATCAGCGGGCACTGGAACAGCAGGCATCAGAACAGTGGGCACTGGATCAGCAGGCTCAGTAGGAGGCACCGGATCAGTGGGCACTGGATCAGCGGGCACTGGAACAACAGGCATCAGAACAGCGAGCACTGGATCAGCAGGCTCAGTAGGAGGCACCGGATCAGTGGGCACTGGATCAACAGGCTCATTAAGAGGCACCAGATCAGCGGGCACTGGATCAGCAGGCATCAGAACAGCAGGCACTGGATCAGCAGGCTCAGTCGGAGGCACCAGACAAGCGGGCACTGTAACAGCAGGCATCAGAACAGTGGGCACTGGATCAGCAGGCTCAGTAGGAGGCACCGGATCAGTGGGCACTGGAACAACAGGCATCAGAACAGCGGGCACTGGATCAGCAGGCTCAGTAGAAGGTACCGGATCAGTGGGCACTGGGTCAGCAGGCTCAGTAGGAGGCACTGGATCAGCGGGCACCGGAACAACAGGCACTGGATCAGCGGGCTCAGTAGAAGGCACCAGATCAGCGGGCACTGGAACAGCAGGCATCAGAACAGTGGGCACTGGATCAGCAGGCTCAGTAGGAGGCACCAGATCAGTGGGCACTGGATCAGCAGGCACTGGAACAACAGGCATCAGAACAGCGGGCACTGGATCAGCAGGCTCAGTAGGAGGCACCGGATCAGTGGGCACTGGATCAACAGGCTCAGTTAGAGGCACCAGATCAGCGGGCACTGGATCAGCAGGCATCAGAACAGCAGGCACTTGACCAGCAGGCTCAGTAGGAGGCACCAGATCAGCGGGCACTGTAACAGCAGGCATCAGAACAGTGGGCACTGGATCAGCAGGCTCAGTAGGAGGCACCGGATCAGTGGGCACTGGATCAGCGGGCACTGGAACAACAGGCATCAGAACAGCGGGCACTGGATCAGCAGGCTCAGTAGAAGGCAACGGATCAGTGGGCACTGGATCAGCAGGCTCAGTAGGAGGCACCGGATCAGCGGGCACCGGAACAGCAGGTACTGGATCAGCGGGCTCAGTAGGAGGCACCAGATCAGCGGGCACTGGAACAGCAGGCATCAGAACAGTGGGCATTGGATCAGCAGGCTTAGTAGGAGGCACCGGATCAGTGGGCACTGGATCAGCAGGCACTGGAACAACAGGCATCAGAACAGCGGGCACTAAATCAGCAGGCTCAGTAGGAGGCACCGGATCAGTGGGCACTGGATCAACAGGCTCAGTAGGAGGCACCAGATCAGCGGGCACTGGATCAGCAGGCTGGGTAACAGGTATAATTGTATGTGTTGGGAAAAATCTCCTTTTCTTTTTAGGTTTAGATACAGAAATCTTGCTAGTGGTTGCAGGGCTATGAATAGATTGTGGAGTAGATGGAAGCGAAATGGCAGTATTGGGAGATGGTGGAAAAGGAGAGACAGTTACAGAGGAGAATTTCTGAGAGGTTGCTAGGGGCAACAGAGTAGTAGAGGAAGTTTTCACAGAGTTAAATGCAGGAAAAGTGCAACTCGTTAAGCCAGGATATGAACAAGCAGTGGAAAGCAACCATACCTAACTGCAGCTGTGGTTGCTACGGGTAACGGAGAGGAGAAACTTTGAGAAAACTGGTGTCCAGAGGCAGAAGTGGATTGGTGTGAGTTAGCTGATGCTAAATTGGAAAGATCTGACCAGGTTTGCAGTAAGGCCTGAACAAAACTCAATTTACAACCCCCTTGTCTGATTAGAGAATATACAGCATTCATGCAATCCAACAGGGCCTCTGGAGAATACACTGAATAATGTTCAATAAAATAGGGTTTATCATCTTCCAAGAGCCACACAAGAGATACCACCTGAGAGACACTAAAAGGAGGAGAATAATCATCACCACCCTTAGGGGTATTAGATAAAGCCAACTCTGCACAGAGCTGAATAAGTGGCTGAATCTCTTTGAACAAAACTCTGCCTTTGTCAACAAACGAGTGGGCCAGACGGATGCATTCCAACAACTGCTCGCTAGTGTAAGTTTTCAAAATTTGGCGACAATATTCCCTGTCTTCTGTTACAAGCAAAGAAAAATAAAAGACCTCCTCTGACTGCATCTTGCAACAACCAGAAAATTCCTAATTCCCAGGTGCAACCGATCTGATCGTTAGTGGCTTCAGTATTCTGTCAGGGATACCACATGCAGGCATCCAGCAAGAGTGATCAGATCAGTTGGCTGCACCAAGGAATCAGGACCCAGATGGATAAGATGTAAATAAGTTTATTAAGCAAAATGACACACTCCAATACCAACACCAGTGACCATAAACAAGTAAACAAAATATAAATGATAACAGTACAAAACCCCAATAGAACCTAACAAACTATATACAAAGGGATGGAGCAAACAATTGCAGGACAGGACAGGAACAGGAGACAAGGAAAGCAGGGAGCCAGGTAAAGGAAGCAGGATGCAGGGAACAGGACTCAGGATCAGGATACAGGTTTCAGGATACAGGTTCAGACAGGGACACGGCTAGCAGAGAAAATACTGAAGCACTGAGCCTCAGTGAAGGGCGGGCTTATATTCCCTCAGCAGTCCTCCTCAGGTGCAGCTTAATTAAAAGAACAGTCCAGCTGCTGGGAGACACCCGCTGGTGGGCCCTGGAACTGCGCCCCTCAGTTCCAGGAACAACAGTGCCACCAGCAGGTGACCCACGTAATGACACAGATCCTGACAGGATGAGTGGAGATATAGTCAGTTGACGAGTTTTCTAAGCTCTCTCCCACAGCCAATACGCGAATTGACGGATCTCAATCCCGTAGAAACAATATTACATGCACAGCAAACCTCGCGACACGCTATATCCGCCTTTTACAAAGTCTTGCAGAGCATGTACTATCCAGATTATCCAAAATATCTGGCAAAGTGGGAATATGATTTTACTTCCCCTTTGTCAAATAAACAGAGAGCTCGGATTCTCCGGCTGGCTGTGTCTTCCTCTCTCTCAACCAAAACGGCAGAGGTAAACTATAAACTGTTAACAAGATGGCATTATACCCCATCAAAACTACATGCTATGTTCCCCGCACAATCACCATTGTGTTGGAGAAAATGTGGCCAGGTGGCATCTCATGCGCATATATGGTGGTTGTGCCCACTTATAAAAACATATTGGGAAAATATATTGGATGCCATTACGAAAATAATAGGTACACCCTTACTGAGAGACCCCTGGACGGTTCTTTTTCATTGTACAGCAAAATAAATAAAATCATACAAATACTCTATTTTACCCCATTTACTCAATGCAGCGAAGGCCTTGATACCAGCCAGTTGGGGAAACCCGGAACCACCTACATTCCGTCAGTGGTGTCGAAAGGTTGAGCAAGTGGCTTTGATGGAGGACCTCACATATATTTCAAGGGGTCGGGTAGATAGAGGCAAAAAAATCTGGGCTAAATGGAGAGAATATAAAATTAACTTGCAATCAAAGTTAATGACTACCCCATAATATGGACGAAAACCTGCTTTAGATAGTAATGGAAAATATATACGGTTCGATTGTATGTTATTGCTTGCCCGTCGCCAATGCCAAATATATTTAAGGGTTTGGGTAAGCTCTAAAGGTTTAAGTATACATAAAAAGACACACTGGAACCTTCTCTCCTCCTCCCCCCCTCTCTTTTCCCTTTTTTCTTTTTTCTCTTTTTATAAGTATGGGTATGTATTTGTTCATATTTTGGTAGATATATTGTTTATACACCTGTCTTTGCATTTATTTTTCTTTTGGCGCTTTTTTTTGTAAAAAAAAAAAAAAAAAAACAAGAGATGTTTAGAGACTGTGGATAATATGATACAGGAGATGGTCAGAGACTGTGGACATGATACAGGAGATGGTGAGAGACTGCAGACATGATACAAGAGATGGTCAGAGAGTGCAGACGTGATACAAGAGATGTTCACAGACTGCAGATGTGATACAAGAGATGGTCAGAGACTGCGGAAATGATACAAGAGATGATCTGAGACTGCGGACATGATACAAGAGATGGTCAGAGACTATGGACATGATACAAGAGATGATCTGAGACTGCGGACATGATACAAGAGATGGTCAGAGACTGAGGACATGATACAAGAGATGGTCAGAGACTGAGGACATGATACAAGAGATGGTCAGAGACTGAAGACATGATACAAGAGATGGTCAGAGACTGTGGACATGATACAGGAGATGGTGAGAGACTGCAGACATGATAAAAGAGATGGTCAGAGAGTGCAGACGTGATACAAGAGATGGTCAGACACTGCAGACATGATGCAAGAGATGTTCACAGACTGCAGATGTGATACAAGAGATGGTCAGAGACTGCGGACATGATACAAGAGCAGTGGCAGAGCTAGACTTTTAAAACAGGGGTGGCAAAGGGGTGGCAAGGTATTATTTTGGGGGGTCAATATACAAACTGTTCAATTACACTAAAAATAAGTTATTTTCCACAAAATGTATATAGATTAAATTCAGTATACAGAGGAGGTTTACTAAAAAAAAAAAAAAAGTTTTGAATTTAGCTATGTACTTTACAGTGCATGTCTAGATAATGGGTACTTCCCCTCCCTTCAGGAAAAGCCCAGTGACTTCCTGTTGGCTTTCTGGTAGTGGAATAATGGGTATATTTCCCCAGAGGCACATAGACCACAAAAAATGACTATGGCAGAAGTTTTATTCCTTTATCAAAATGTAAAAGAAGAATGTCTACAGGTACACTTTACCATAGGTCCACATGTTCCAGAAGCAGTGAGGAGAAGCTTCAAGAAGCCCCCTGTGCTCTCAGTAAACATCAGTGAAGGGGTTGCTATGGACAACTGCTGTAGTGCTGACAATTTTTATCTCCTGTTATTTTTTTTTTCCATAATTTATTTCTGTGCTAAAGCAGATGTTTTAGGAAGCGCAGTTAGTGTGGGACATAGAGGAATCAATCTGCATGTACCTAGCATACTTACTGTTACATGTGGTCTTGTGGCGCCAACTGCTGCAGTGTAGTACACGGCTCACTGTCAGGAGTAGAGAGAAAGCTGCTGCTTCCTCTGTATCCCTCCTCCTCTCACAGGCAGAGTGCATTTGATATCACTCCACCTGTGACCGGGACTACAAAGGAAGTAGCGGCTCTGTCTCACTGCACGGAGCTGCTCAGGATGACTCACAGAGTGAGCGAGTCACACTGACAGCTCAGCTGCTTCCACTCGGCTTCGCAGCTTGCCGGGATATCGCCCTGAGCTCGCGGGTGTCCATGAGCTCAGGGCAGAAAACGGGAGTCTCCCGTGATTTGCTGGAGACTTGAGATGGTGTAATGTTTTCAGCTGGGTGGCAACAGGGGTGTCAAGGACTTCGTCTGGGGTGGCAATTGCCACCCCAGCTAGCCCTCTGGCTCCGCCACTGTACAAGAGATGATCTGAGACTGCGGACATGATACAAGAGATGGTCAGAGACTGAGGACATAATACAAGAGATGATCAGAGACTGAGGACATGATACAAGAGATGGTCAGAGACTGAGGACATGATACAGTAGATGGTCAGACACTGCAGACGTAATACAAGAGATGGTCAGAGACTGCGGACATAATACAAGAGATGATGCGAGACTGCGGACATGATACAGTAGATGGTCAAAGACTGAGGACATGATACAAGAGATGGTCAGAGACTGAGGACATGATACAAGAGATGGTCAGAGACTGCGGACATGATACAGTAGATGGTCAGAGACTGAGGACATGATACAAGAGATGGTCAGAGACTGAGGACGTGATACAAGAGATGGTTAGAGACTGAGGACATGATACAAGAGATGGTCAGAGACTGCGGACATGATACAAGAGAAGGGCAGAGACTGCAGACATGATAGAAGATAGAAGAACACTAGGGGGGGCGGAGAGCACAGGGGAAGCAGGGAGCACTGGAGGAGCTGAAGGGCACGGGGGTGGACTGAAGAGAATTAAGGGGGGGTTGGAAAGCATTGCAAGGGGGTTGGAAGGCGCAGGGGGTGGAGAGCACTAGGGGGGGGAACCAGGGGGATGGAGAGCATAGGGGAGGGGGGGAACTGGAGAGCACTGGGGGGGGGAACTAAAAATCACAGAGGGGGGAGCCAGGGAGCACAGGGGGTGGAGAGCACTGGGGGAGCCAGAGAGCATGGGGGGAGTGAAAATCACTGTGGGGCTAAAGAGCACAGGGGGGCTAATGAGCACTGGCAGGGGGGCTAAGGGCACTGGGGGTGTTAAGAGCTTGGGGGTTAAGAGCACTGGGGGGGGTTAAGATCACTAGGGGGGCTGGAGAGCACTGGGGGGCAAGCAAAAGAAGTTGTATAGGAGGGGGATGGTGCAGGTGCATATAGGGGAATTGATCTTTCTCTATTCCTCCTGCAGCCGCTGAATACCTGCAGGAGGGAGAGGAGGAGAATCAGGCATTCTGCGGCTGCAGGAGGAATATGGAAAGATCAATTCCTCTATATGCAGCTGCCCCATCCCCCTCCTATACAGCACACACACACTCGAGCACTCACCTTCTTCCCGCTGCAGCTCCGCCCCCTGTTCATTCATTGTTACTGGCATTACGTGCGGGGGGGAGGAGCGGCTGCAGTGCAATTCCCGCCTTCTGAGGGGCTGCCCATAACGGCAGGCATTTATGGGCAGCCCAAGGCAACACTGATTTGCCAGAACTAGTCCCGGCAGAGAAAAATTACAAAATTACACGGGACAGGGTCCTACTTGCCGGGATTGTCCCGCCAAAAACTGGACAGTTGGCAAGTATGCATTCTTTCCCAGCCTTAAAGTGGAGTTCTGGCCTCGGGGTGAATTTTAGATAAAAATACCCCCCAGACAGTCAGGGCTAGTGCATTCCATAATGGATAGCCTCTGTACTGTCCCGGGTCACACTTACCTTTTAGAAGAAATACTTACCTTTAAAATTTCTTCTCCAGCGCTGCCATCTCAGGTGTGGGCAGCTGAAGCCAGCGCGTTCTATTCTGCCTTCTCTTTGGTGACATCGGAGTCCCAGAATGCCCTGCACTGACCCCGCTCGTCACTTCCGGTGCAGGCGCAGCATCCCTGCATAGCTTCTGGGCATGCCCAGAAGCAGTTTAGCAGGGAATGCCGCGCCTGCACCGGAAGTGACGAGTGGGGCCAGTGCAGGCGCATTGACTCCTGGGAGTGATGACGTTCAGCTCCCAGGAGTCATCGCAAGTCGGAAGTGACAGCGCGGGCCGCGGCTGCAGAGGGAGGAAGTGGAAGGAAGGTGAGTATATTTTCTTCAAAAACAAGGTAAGTGAACAAAAAAAAAAATTCGGGAGCACCCATTTCTTTTTTCAGGTGACCCTTAGCAAGCGGATGGCCCAAAATCGATTTTTTCAATTTTGAGGCCGGAACTCCTCTTTAATGGTCGGGGAAAATGTCAATGTTGCTTCCAAGTCAGGAACAAGAAGGGGAAGAAAGTGTACATGTGTCCGCTCGTCTCCCTCCCCTTAACCCGGCAGCACCGGCTATGCTGGTCCCAGATGCCAAAGATGGGCAAGCGGCACTCAGGATACATAGCGGGGGGAAGGGGGCACTTTACTGGGGTGCAGTGTTGCCAACCTCTCCAAGTGAAAATTACAGAAATGGGCACCCAAAATATTCAAACAGCATTAATTTTTTACTGGCAAAAATCATGACATTTACTGACTGAGCCACATTTTTTACGGAAACTTCAAAAAAGTACATAAAATGGCAGATTTCAGTGCAAATACTGTATCAATATTTAAGCTATGTATTGGGCTAATCACACACGTAACTACTGTGATTAGCAATGTGTTTAAATATAAAAAAAAGGCAAAAAACATATTTGTCCATTTATATGAAGGTCAGGTAATATATCCCAACACAGGGTTTTTCTTTACAGTGTAAGTGAGAACTCTGTAGACCCTGACGTAAAAGGGAACATTGTGGACCCTAAAGTACTGTAAAGGAGAACTCTGATGTAATAGGTGATGCTGCATTCTCTGATGTAAAGGGAAACTGTAAAGGGTAAAGGAAGTCCCTGGTCACCACAGCCCCCCCCCCCCCCGTTACACTAGAGTCCATAGAGCTCCCCCTTGCATTACAGTCAACAGAGACTGCAGATGTGGCACAAGAGATGATCAGAGACTGCAAACATGGCACAAGAGATGGTCAGAGACTTGTGGGAAACTCATGCTTTGGCGCCCCCCCCTCTCCTGGCACCCTCAGGCGGCCGCCTTGGCTGCCTTATGGCTGGCGCTGGCCCTGTCCCCATTGGAATAGTTTTCCTCTATTATTATTCTGGCCATGAATCTCCCTAACGGGGGCACAGCCAGCAATAAAAACCTGACAGATGTTCTTATCCCTCTCCACTCCATCCAAACTAAATAAAAGAAAGTATAGTCTTTTGTTATACTTTAACCAATTCAATACACTTTCACCCCCTTCCTGCCGATGTCACACTTTGAATGACAATTGCGCAGTCATGCAACACTGTACCCATATTAAATTTTTATCATTTTTTTAAACTGAGTTTTTCTTTAGTGGTTTTTACCGCTGGGTTTTTTATTTTTTGCTAAATTAATGAAAGAACACCAAAACGTTTCTAAAAAGAAAAATGCGTGTTATATAATTTTGCAAATAAATAATCTTTCTTCAAAAATTTCAGCTAACATGTATTCTGCTACATTTCTTTGGTGAAAATAACCAGAATCAGCATATATTATATATTATTTAGTATGTAGGAAAGTTATAGAGATCACAAACTATGGTATATACCATGTTTATCGGTGTATAATACGCACCTCAATTTTGAGAGGGAAGTTTCAGGAAAAAATCTTAAATTTGAAATAAAAAACTTTAAACTAAGAACTTTTTTTTTAAATCAAATGCAGTCTCACCAGTGCCCATGAATGCAGCCTAACCAGTGTAGTGCCCATGAATGCAGCCTAACCAGTGTATTGCCCATGAATGCAGCCTCAACAATGCCCATGAATGCAGCCTCAACAATGCCCATGAATGCATCCTCAACAATGCCCATGAATGCAGCCTCAGCAATGCCCATGAATACAGCCTCAGCAATGCCCATGAATGCAGCCTCAGCAATGCCCATGAATACAGCCTCAGCAATGCCCATGAATGCAGCCTCAGCAATGCCCATGAATGCAGCCTCAACAGTGCCCATGAATACAGCCTCAACAGTCAACAGACAGACTGATATCCTGCAAAAGGTACAGGGATTGCACTGCTAAGGACTGGGGTAAAGTCATTATCTCTGATGAATCCCCTTTCTGATTTTTTGGGGCATCCGGAAAAAACCTTGTCTGGAGAACAAAAGGAGAGTGCTACCATCAGTCCTGTGTGTGTCATGCCAATAGTAAAGCATCCTGAGACCATTCATGTGTGGGGTTGCTTCTCAGCCAAGGGAGTGGGCTCACTCACAATTTTGCCTAAAAACACATTCATGAATAAAGAATGGTACAAAAACATCCTCTGAGAGCAAGTAAACCGCTGGCAACAAAATTGAGTATACCCCTAAATGAAAATGTCCAAATTTGGCCCAAACTGTCAATATTTTGTGTGGCCACCATTATTTTCCAGCACTGCCTTAACCCTCTTGGGCATGGAGTTCACCAGAGCTTCACAGGTTGCCACTGGAGTCCTTCACCATGACAACATCACGGAGCTGGTGGATGTTAGAGACCTTGCGCTCCTCCACATTCAGTTTGAGGATGCCCCACAGATGCTCAATAGGGTTTAGGTCTGGATACATGCTTGCCAAGTCCATCACCTTTACCCTCAGCTTCTTTAGCAAGGCACTGGTTGTCTTGGAGGTGTGTTTGGGGTCATTATCATGTTGGAATATTGCCCTGCGGTCCAGTCTCCGAAGGGAGGGGATCTTGCTCTGCTTCAGTATGTCACAGTACATGTTAACATTCATGATTCCCTCAATGAACTGTATCTCCCCAGTGCCAGCAGCACTCATGCAGCCCCAGACCATGACACTCCCACCACCATGCTTGACTGTAGGCAAGACACACTTGTCTTTGTACTCCCTTAACCTGGTTGCCGCCACACACGCTTGACACCATCTGAACCAAATAAGTTTATCTTGGTTTCATCAGACCACAGGTCATGGTTCCAGTAATCCATGTCCTTAGTCTGCTTGTCTTCAACAAACTGCGGGCATTCTTGTGCATCATCTTTAGAAGAGGCTTCCTTCTGGGACAACAGCCATGCAGACCAATTTGATCCAGTGTGTGTGGCGTAGTCTGAGCACTGACAGGCTGAACCCCCACCCCTTCAACCTCTGCAGCAATGCTGGCAACACTCATACGTCTATTTCCCTAAAACAACCTCTGGATATGTTCTGCCATTGGCCGGTATGGGGTCATAGGTTGCAGTTATACTTCCGCTCTCACAAGCAATGTTGCTTTTCCGGATCAGCCTGCAGGAGAGAATGATTGGGAGCTGCTCTGTGAGGCGGAGTATAGCGAGGTACAAATGGGTTTGTTACGCCGCCTGTGCCATGCCCCCAGTTGAAGTCGGAAGTGACTAAACGCGTCGGGGCGTGGCCAGGCGGCATACCCTGCAACTGTAATTCTGGTGACGGAGACTTCAAGCATTCCCTGCCTTGGCGCGGAGTCAAGACTTGGCTACAACGGCTATCTGCCTCACCAATGTTTCTATGATGTGCTTGTTTTCCATCTATGCCAAGTGAGTGCAATTATTTATGCTTTTGTATGAATAAACAGTCTTTACAATATTGCACTAGTGGAGGCTTTATTTTGTTCTCCTGCATGTACTGGAGTATCGGTGGATGAGTGGTGAACCAGGAAGTGGATCCTATACTGGACCATTTATATGTCAATGTGATTCCTGCTTATTCACGAGAGTGAGTAAGCATGATGTTTTGGTGAGTTGCCATTTCTGCACTATCCCCGGCACTTAGTGGTGGAGATTGAGGTGATCCCTTCTACATTTCACTGATATTGGGACTCCTGTTGGAACACACATCATTTCTCCTGCACTTTTGGCTGAAGGACTGTGGGACATTAAGTGGATTTTTTAACATTTTCTTTCACTGGGGTTTTCTGATCCTTTATGCCTGATTTATGATAATCTAATATTGTCATTCTTTTGCGCTACTAATATTTGTACATGGTTTGTTTACTTCCACGATCAAATATTATTTTATTATTTTAACCTCTGGATATGACGCTGAGCATGTGCACTCAACTTCTTTGGTTGACCATGACGAGGCCTGTTCTGAGTGGAACCTATCCTGGTAAACTGCTGTATGGTCTTGGCCACCGTGCTGCAGCTCAGTTTCAAGGTCTTGGCAATCTTTTTATAGCCTAGGCCATCTTTATGTACAGCTTTTTTTCAGATCCTTAGAGAGTTCTTTGCCATGAGGTGCCAAGTTGAACTTCCAGGGACCAGTATGAGAGAGTGAGAGCGATAACACCAAATTTAACATACCTGCTCCCCATTCACACCTGAGACCTTTTTACACTAACGAGTCACATGACACTGGGGAGGGAAAATGGCTAATTGGGCCCAATTTGGACATTTTGACTTAGGGGTGTACTCACTTTTGTTGCCTGTGGTTTAGACATTATTGGCTGTGTGTAAAGTTATTTTGAGGGGATAGCAAATTTACACTGTTATACAAGCTGTACACTCACTTCTTTACATTGTAGCAAAGTGTCATTTCTTCAGTGTTGTCACATGAAAAGATATAATAAAATATTTACAAAAAATGTGAGGGGTGTACTCACTTTTATGAGATACTTTATCTAGCACAGGTCTCTGCAAGGACATACAGAAAACAATTGTTTTCTATGTGCCCTGGACACAATTGTTTTCTTTATGTCCTTGCAGACATGTGCTACATATATGCATGTCTCTGCACATAGTATAAACCAGCCCATTCTGCATATATTTTCTATGCAAGTAAAATCTGCATTTTTTCCCCAGCAATTTTTAAGCACATATGGTGTTAACGAGGTCTTAGTCTATCCAAACTATGCCTTCTGTTCTACCGGAAGCCATTCTTTAAAATAATCATTGTTTAGCGACCATTTAATATCTGTATGTCTGACCTCTATCTAATGTCAATTATTTGGCTTTAAATATACTTTTGATAATCCAACAAATAAATACAATAGGGCAGAAGGGACCCTATTAAAAGTTCCAAAGTTCACACAGTCTGGGGGCACCACCAAGTCCCAATGTCCAGATAGCAGCATGTAGCCAATACAAAACTATAAGTCCCAATGGCCAAATAGCAGCATGTAGCCAATACAAAACTATAAGTGCCAATGTCCAAATAGCAGCGCACAGCCAAAACAGAACTACCAATTGTTGTAATACCTTTGATAACGTCATCTGTGACGAAACGCGTCGGGTCACTGCGTGCTGACGTCACCCCCAGCGTCCAGGAAGTTACGGGCGAGCGGAGCCGTCTGGCCTGCGGCTTTACACATCTCTCCGAGATCCTTTACATTTGCTTGTTTGTAAGTTTGATTCTTTTATACTATTACATTTTTGTGGGATTTTATGCTATGGCGTCTCTTCTTGTCCTTTATGGCTGAATATGCCCGCATCTGTTGTTATCCTGAGTCCCTATCTGGCTACATCTGATGTTCAATTGGAGTGTCCTATTCACCTGCCCACTCTGATATACGTGTGATATACACTACAATCTGGTGGCGGTATCACGAGTTCCTGCACATTTACTCTATTGTGGCACAAGTTCATACACTTTTGGTAAGGAGTACCTATTTAGTGTGTCACACTTTCGCTATTGGTGGAAGTCTTACCTCTATACCTCATCCGGGATTATCAGAGGTTCCTTTGGATTGTAACACTATCTATATACTTGTGTGGATGTACGTGTGATTCCATTTAAGTTGGTAAGGAGCGTCTAAATCATTGGAGGATATCACTGATTTATGTTTACTGATACTATTTGCTTCATTTATATTTACTCTGGTAAGGAGTACCTACATATGCTTTTTATCACACCTTTGGAGTTCACCCTGGTGGTGATGGTCTCACATTTTCTATTGTGAGTGCATTTTTCTGCTTATATTTTTTATTTTTTTTGTTTGGTTTTACGCTATGGCGTTTATGTTTTTTATTCCATGAAATTTTCATGCACCATGGTCTTCTGAGAGTCTCCGTTTCAACTTTGGCAGAATCCTTCAGGCCTCCATTTCCATTTGGAGTGTTTTCTTCTATTGGTATTACTCTTATGATCTTTTGGTAAGCACATTACCATAGGGAATTCTGTGGATATCTTCTATTTCATCTGGTCTTTTTATATGGACTTATATGGACATACATTTTTCGCCTGAGCCTGCCTGGCCGTAGCCCTAGATTCTACAATCAGAGCAGGTACCTGGTCTTCCAAGTTGCAGATGCGACTCTCCGCCGCTGTAGTGCGCGCACAAATTTTCTGCAAGTCCTGTCTGAGGAGGGCTACTTCCTCGGTGAGACCCCCCAGCCTGTCTTTCACTGTATTCACAGAAGCAGTACAACGATGCACCGCTTGTAGAATTTGGCCGAGAGTGGGCTGGTCAGACTCCTGAATGTCATCCACCATGTCCATATCCAGAGCGGGCTGCTCTGGGATCCCTGCATCCCCCAGACTGCATGTCACTTCCCCTGGGGTCTGAGTGTCAGAAGAATGAGTAGAATCGGCTTCTACAGCTCCCTGGATGTCACAGAGCCGCTTCGCATTCAATAGTATGTCCCCTGCATTGTCCTTAACCCCATTCCTGGCCGATTTAGACTTGGTACTGGTGTCTTTATTCTTCTCCTGCTCTCGGGAGGCAGGCTGCGGTGTCCCAGGGCCGGCGCAATCTTGGCTGGCAGGGACAGCTCCTCTGCCTTCTTTCTGCTTGCTCCCTCTCGTCATGGCGGCTCTGGATCGCAGCATGCAGGGCACCGCTGCACTCAGGGGAGATAGAGGCAGAAGATTCCAGTGTTCAAGATAAGGTTGCCGGCCGGGGCAAGGAGGGAACTACCGGATTAGCGGCGGGAGCTCCGTGAGATGCAACTACTCACATGCCCGTGCGGCCACGCCCCCGCGGACATTAATTTTTAGTTCATTTATCACATTGCTTAGCGCGACTTATTTATTTTCTAAATCGTTCTAATCTGCTTCTGTAAATCTCCTGCTAGTAAGACTCTGCAGCCATGAGTTTCTCCGTGCCCAACACTGGAACAAACTCTAAGTATATTATCACTCTTTTCAGTGACCAAGGGGCTGTTTTTTGTAACTGGAGTGAAACAATTAGAGACCAGGGCCCAAATTACCAGTGTGGAGGTGTCTGGCCATATCCTGTTTCACGATTTGTTGGGTTCTGTGCTCCCTGCTGAGTCTGTAGACCCCCTGTATGGGCACAGGACCCCACTGATAAACCATGGATATCAGTTGACTGATTTACACATTACCTTTTGCCTAGTTTTTCATGTAATCTTTGCTTTATAGAGGCTGCTTTACTTTGAAATCTATAATACTGACCTGTGTCACAAGGACTATCTAAGAAAAGCAACACAACGGGCATAAACCTTTGATTGGCAGGTGTATGCTGTACACGACTTTGCCTAGCATTTGCAATGTCTAGTATAGCAATAAAAGTATTTATTATATGTGCGACAGCTCAGGAAGCTCGTCAGATCGAGCTATTGTGCTCAGGACAGGAGTACAGGCCGTGCTAGAGGCCCCGCTGAGGATTATTGTTCCAGGCGGAATAAAATTAGCAGGCAAACTGAGTTCCGGGCTTTCAAGCAATGCAAGGGTTTTGTGTGAAAGTAAAAATTAAACATTGTAATTTATTAATGCCAGCAGGGCTTGGGACTTCATTCAGTGGTCCCCTAGCCAACATACTGCCACAATGTTAAACGGTGACTGAGAGGTTAATAGGCCCATACTGTATAGTCTCTGTAATTAGAACTCTGCCAGCTCGAGAGACATTACCTAACAAAGCTGGTTTTAATGTTAGGTGAAGACAATATTCAACTCATTCTGCCTTTAGGTGGAAAAATATTAGCATGGACCAGGCTGCAAAAGGAGCAGATTAGAAGAACAAAGTCTAAGAGTTCTTTTTAGTAAACTATGTACAAGGCATCTGAGGATAGAAGAAGGAGTTTATTCTAAGTTGTGGCTTAGACATTTAATGTATATTAGTACTAACTTTTCAAACAATAAAGCAGGCTTTCTCAACTGGGGTTCTGTGGAAAGTGAGGGTTCCTCCAGAGGTTGCTGGGGGTTCCTTGAGCAGTGAGAGATCAATCTCCCACTCTAATGACTACCAATGTAAGGAGACAACATGCAATGTCAAGGCGTCATATCTACACTTATTACCAACACAAGGGGACATATCTCCTCTGGCCACCGGAAAGAAAAGGCATTTCTTGACCTCAAGATTGGTGAATAAGCTTATCTCACATATTCTAACTGCTGCTAGATGCTTCATTGTGCTTAGTTGGAAACATTCAGTCTAAACCAGTGGTTCTTAACCTTGTTGGAGGTACTGAACCCCACCAGTTTAATATGCGCATTCACCGAACCCTTCTTAATTGGAAAAATAAAATATGATTTTTTCAAATTCAAAACATAGGTATATATTTATACATAGGTGCACAAAATGAACAAAACCATTAAAGAACAAAACCATTCTTCAACACAGCTGGTTTTATAGTGTTTCACCAATGGTGTGTGGTTTCCCTTGCTTTGCGATCAGGTAGGCTACTTCGTACGATGCTATGAGGATCGGATTGTTGATAGGTACAAAGCCGAGAACAGGCAGACTAGCCTTTTCATCGAATCTGGCTCTCCTCACCTTGAATTCAGCGAGCGTTGTGTTCTTGTATTTTCCATCTCCATGCAGCTTAAGGAAGTGTTCTCTTAGTTTTGCCGGAGCTAGACTAGAATTGCTCAACTTGGCATTGCAAATCATGCATTTAGGACGCTGACTCCCATCACGTTCCGTTATACATGTGAATCCATATATCCACATATTCGTCCGACCACTTTCTTTTTTTGCTCGACATAGTATGAAGGGATTAATACTAAGAAAGAAATCACACGGCGTACCATCACGACAGTTACAATTCGACTACTGGGCGCGCCAAATTCCCTGCAGCACAGATAGGCCAAGCGATGTTGCGTGATCACCTGCAGCCAATGAGCGGGGGCGTGTCATCACGAATCATATGAGTCGGTGTCTTGACCTCCGCCGAACCCACGAGACTGACTCACCGAACCCCTGGGGTTCGGATCGAACCCAGGTTAAGAACCACTGGTCTAAACTTCAGCTCATCAATCACATCAGAGACATGCATATTATGGAGCCACTGTTGGACAGAATAAATAATAATCTGGAAAACCACAAGGAAATGGGGACCCTTGGCTTCAAATATCTCCAACACTTTGACAAGGAGCTACCCTGCATAAGTGGCCTCCCGAACCCTCTATGTGGCTTGACACTCCTAACCCTCTTTCAATCTATCCTTTTCTCCCACCCCCTCTCCTGTTTTTCTTTAATTTTTTTTTTTTTTTTATTACTCTGCCTAGTCAGCAACAAGGTGTAAGCTACAATAGCACTTTAATTCTAATTAATAAAGCGGTTGTAAAGCCTTTTTTTTTACTAAAAAAAAAAAAGTGGTTTATACTTACCTGCCTCTGTGCAATTGTATTGCACAGAGCAGCCCCTTACCTCTTCTTCTAGGGTCTCCCATCAGTGCTCTCTGCTACTCCTCTTCTCCATCTGCTTGCTATAATGATACACAAGCAGGCGTGCTCCCGAGCTGGGCTGTGTGCATCCATAGACATTTTCCTTTCACAAGATTTGCCATGGCTCCTGCTGCTCTCAATTTGTCTTGTGAGAAGAGAAAGAGAAACTGGCACTGCTACAAATAGGCACAGCACTGGATCAATACAGGGCTCAGGTAAGTGTTAGGGTGGGGGGAAGGAACAGGCAGTGGGATATTTTTTTTTACCTTTAAGAGGAAGTAAACCCTCCTCTGCAAGTTGTACCTATAGGTAAGCCTATGATAAGGCTTACCTATAGGCACTGTAAATATCTCCTAAACATGTACCGTTTAGGAGATATTTACCTTACAAGCAGCCAGTGACATCACTGGCGCATGCGCTCTGAAGGAACGGCCGCTGGTGCCGTTCCTTCAGAGCCCCGTGCCGTGACCGTGACGTCACCGCGGCTCCGGCCAATCAGATGGCCGGATGCCGTGATCCTGGAAGACGGGCGACTGGACATGTCGCCCGTCATAGAGGTGAGCGGGCGGCACGGCGGGGGCTCATTCTAAGGTAAGTATTTGATAATGAGCTAGTATGCGATGCATACTAGCTCATTATGTCTTTCTCTTTCAGGGTGAGAAAAAAAAAAAAAACTTTTTTTCGGTTTACAACCTCTTTAATGCAGAGAATGCATTAAAGTGGTTCTAAAGGCCCAAGGTTTTTTAGAATGCATGAAGGTAAAAAACCTCTGTGCAGCAGCCCCCTAATACTTACTTGACCCCCCTCTCGATCCAGTGAGAGCCTCGGCTATTGTGGTCCTCTCACTCCTCATTAACTGAGGCAGAAGCGGGTGCCACTGTCAATCACAGCCAGTGAGCCAATGAGGACAGAGAGGGAGTGGGGTGGAGCCGAGCCACGGCTCTGTGTGTGAATGGACACGCAGAGCAATGGCTCAGGAATGAGCCTGCTTGGGTGCCCCCACTGTAAGCTGCTTGCTCTGGGGGGGCACTCTGCAGGAGGGTGGGGCCAGGAGCTTTGGCGAGGGACCCAAGAAGGGGAGGATATGGGCTGCTCTATGCAAAACCATTACCCAGAGCAGGGGAGTATGACTTGTTTGTTATTTGAAAAACAAAAAAACAAGCCCTTTAATATCACTTTAAGGTAAACATGGTTTGTAATTTTTTAACCACTTTAAATACATGTGTCTCTATTCTTTGTATGTTGGAGAGTATGCAAGTCCCAGTGGTTCTATACCAATATCTACTATTTATTGGGACATTATTCCAGCTTGTGAAGTCTACTCTTCATATTTAATTTTGGTTATCTGCCCCCTGACACACCACCTTCACTGAGTACACATTGCCCTTCTCTCACTGCTCTAGGGGCTTGGATTGGTCTTTCCTGATGAATATCCTTGGTTTTATGACTCTGCTTTCACATTGTTGGCACTTCTGCGCTTACCTTTTTTATGTTTTTCTATTGTGAAAGTCAATAAAAAGCAATTATATTTAAAAAAAAAAAAATAAATTTCTCCACTGATAACTAATTTATGGGGACACTTTTCCAATGACTAGTGTAAGGGAACGCCACAAATTTCACAGCCGGTGTTTCTTTTCTGGACATTATTGTACATTTTCATGATTATTATTGATGTATACAGCAAGGGAGTTTTGTAAAATAATTGGTCCTGGGAGTCATATATTCTAGGTAAGTGTAGATGTGTTCATTTGTAGTATTGGTTCTCTGAGACCTCAGATTTATTTTGAGAGATCCTTCGGGGTAAAAAAGAACGAGAAATTCTGCTTTAAAGTGACCCTGCCAACACAGGGCCACCTGTTCACCAAGCCCATCTGCTAAAAGAAGAGGAAATAATTTGGCATTTATTCTACACTTACCGGCCATCTTATTAGTTACACCTGGTCAATTGCTTAGTAACACAAATTGCTAATCAGCCACACATAATCACATGGCTGCAACTCACTGCAATTAGGCATCTAGACTTGGCGAAGACGACTTGCTGAAGTTGAAAACCCAGCATCAGAATAGAGAAGAAAGGGGATTTAGGTGACGTTGAACATGAAATAGTTCTTGGTGCCAGACGGGCTGGTATGATTTTTTAAAAAAACTGCTGATCTACTGGGATTTCATGCACAACCATCTCTATGGTTTACAGAGAATGGTCTGAAAAAGAGAAAATATGCAGTTGTGTGGATGAAAATGCCTTGTTGCTGTCAGAGGTCAAAGGAGAATGTGCAGACTGATTCAGATGATATAAAGGCTTACCTTTATATCTTTATATCATTCCTGAGGGGGGACATGATAGCAATTTATGAATATCTCAATGGGGATCTCACCTTAGAAAAACAGCTATTCAGTCGAAGGGATTGCATGAGGACTCGAGGGCATACAATGCGATTAGAGGAGAAGCGTTTTAACCTCAGGCAACGTGGGGGTTCTTTACTGTTAGGGCTGCAAGATTGTGGAATTCTCTACCACAAGAGGTGGTTTCTGCAGGAAGTATGGTGGCTTTCAAAAGACTCTTAGACGTACATCTCAAGGATCAGAACATTCAGGGCTATGTGAGATGATTACAGCCACACACACCTACACAGGTTGAACTGGATGGACTATTGTCTTTATTCAACCTCACCTACTATGTAAACTATGTAAAGGCAACAGTAACTCAAAAAAACGTTAGAACAAAGGTATGCAGAATACCATCTCTGGGATCACAACACATTAAACCTTGAAGCAGATGGGCTACAGCAGCAGAAGACCACACCGGGTGCCACACCTGTCAGCTAAGAACAGGAAACTGAGGCTACAATTCACACAGGCTCACCAAATTGGACAATAGAAGATAGGAAAAATGTTACTTGGTCTAATGAGTCTCGATTTCAGCTGTGACTTTTTACATGGTAGGGTCAGACTTTGGGGTAAACAACATGAAAGTGTGGATCCATCCTGCCTTGTATCAATGGTTCAGGCTGGTGGTGTAATAGTGCAGGGCATATTTTCTTGCCACACTTTGGGTCCCTTAGTACCAATTGAGCATCATTTAAATGCCACAGCCTACCTGAGTATTGCTGCTGACCATGTCCATCCATTTATGACTGCAGTGTACCCATTTTCTGATTGAAGTACAATGACCTCATTGTCATGTTCAAGGGACCAGTTTGAGATATTTTGAGATTTATGACATGGTACACCATGTCATAAATCTCAAATCATCTCAAACTGGTTTCTTGAACATGACAGTGAGGTAACTGTACTTCAATGGCCTCCACAGTCACCAGATCTCAATCCAATAGAGCACCTTTGGGATGTGGTGGAATGGAAGATTTGTATCATGGATGTGCAGCCGACAAATCTGCAGCAACTGTGTGAAGCTATCATGTCAATATGGACCAAAATCTCTGAGGAATGTTTCCAACACCTTGTTGAATCTATGCTACGAAGAATTAAGGCAGTTCTGAAGGAAAAAGGGGGTCCAACCCGGTACTAGCAAGGTGTACCTAATAAAGTGGCCAGTGAGTGTATATCAGCTAGTCCTACCAACAACTTTTTATTTATGAGATTGGGATGTGGTCAGGGCCGGTGCTAGACTATTTTACGCCCTAGGCAAGACCAGCTACTTGCGCCCCCCCGCCCCCAAAAAAATAAAATAAAAAGGGAAGGGGTTAAAAACTCCTTTATGTCATACCCAGTGACCCTGATCTGGTGGCTCCTCTATGTTATGCTGTCATACCCAGTGACCCCCATATTCCTCCATGTCACACCTGGGGACCCGAATGTCCCTCTATGCCACACCAAGGGACCCTGATGATCCTCCATGTCACACCAGGGGCACCTGATGTTCCTCCATGTCATACCTAGAGACCCTGATGTTTTTCCATGTCACACCTGGGGACCTCAATCCCCCATGGCACACCCAGGGACCCCAATTCCTCATGGTACACCTGGTGACTCCGAAACCCTGTTACACCCGGTGACCCCTATCCCCCATGGTACACCTGGTGACCCTGATTCCCTTTCACACCAGAGAACCTCCATGTCACACCCAGGGACCCTGATCCCCTGTTCTGGGGACACTCACTGGGCGGTATGAAGAGAATGGCCCGCACTCTGCCCTCCTTCCTAGGATGCTCCTCTTCTGGACCACAGTGCTCACCACAGCTCCAACCGGCTCCTGGTGAAGGGAGAAGCAGCAGTCAGAGAACTCCGCACTTCCCTAATCCCCAACCTCCTCAGACCATTCCGTTTCTGCTCCAGTAAAGGTGCCGCCCTCCAGTGCCAAGCTTGGCGTCAGGTTCAGCTCTCCTCCGCTCCCTGCTTAATACCGACCCAGGGAAATGAACGGCTGCCCTCCAGCTCAGTGCAGAGAGTCACTTCCTGCCCAGGGTTCACACCACTCAGCTCCAGCCAAAGAGAATCATCATGCAGGCAGCACTCCTGTGGGCTCCCTTCCTGCCTCTTGGGCCCCCCCAACAGTGGTGGAAAGCCAGGGCCTGGTAGTTCAGCCACTGCCCCAGACACCTGGCATCTTCCTCTGTCCTTTCTTCCTCCCCCACTGCCGCCCCCTCCCCTCAGCTCACAAGGATCATTCATGATGGACAGAGAGTGGCGACTCATGGTTGCGCCCCTAGGTTGCAATGCGCCCTAGGTGGCTGCCTAGTTTGCCTAGTGGAAGCATCGGCCCTGGATGTGGTGTTCCCCATATTTCTACAATCTCTCATTTTCCCTATACTGTAAGTTCATATAACCATCCTTGACTAAGGTATTAAATATGGCTTTGTGCTGAACTGCTATACCAATACCCCCACCCCTTCGGTATAATAACCAAACCACAAAAGATTGGAGTTAATTGGCTATAGCAGCCTTTTATTGACCAAAAACATAAATAACTGATAAATAACATAACATGAACACACAGTGCATAAAGAATGGAGCCACCAGGTCCTAATAGGCATCAAAACAAAAGACAGTACATGCTTGCCACTTCTCAGGCCTCCAGCTGCAAAACCACCGGCTTGGAAACAACTCACAGATACACATCCCAGCAACAGGGAGCCGTACCTCAGACCGGTCCCTACACCGTACCTTTTTTTGCCCATATGAACCTAAAAGAACCTTGCACCCCACCAGTCGCCATACCTGGCTTCTCACCACACTCAATTACCCAACACGAAATATCAACAAAATACAGGGCGGGAGGGTGGTAAGATGTTCCCTGCTGGCTGCCCTCCAACTAAAGACCACCCCACCTAGTTAGCACACCACCTCCCCCAAAACTCCTCCCATAATAAACCTTTCCCCAATGCAATCAATTCTCCTTGCTTATTCTGCACAGACAAACATTGCTTACCCCTCCTTTACCCAAGCTCCTTTAACCCCTGTCATGCTGGCCCTGTCACAAGTTAGCCTATAGTTTTGTCTGTATATTCTTACCTCCTTGCTGCAGTGCTTCTGTTTTGCCTCCCTTCACATGTGGTGTTTGGGCTTCTCTGTTTCCTATGGGTGTCACCTGCTCCACTGTGGGTTATATCCTGTTCCTGTCAATTACTTCCTGGGTCACCTCCCTGTATGCTTCCCTATATATACACATGCTCAGTGCACTGTTCCTTGCTTGAGCAACGTCGCTGTTCTCTGAGCTCCCATCCGTGTATCCCTTGGCTATTGTATCTGATCTCCTGTGTACTGACCCGGCTTTGTTTCTCCGTCTACGTTTGTCTGCTGCCTGTCCTGACCTCGGCTTGTCTCTTGGATCTCCTATAGTCTCCTGTTTACCCTGCACACGCCAGCAGTCTCCACATTCTCAGCTGGGCCTACCTGGGGGCCGCGACCTGGTTCCAGTCTGCTGCAAGTCCATCCCCACCATCAGGGGCCCTGGTGAAGAAGCAGGCTGGGGCTTAGACTCCGCACCCTGAGGAATCCTGAGCTGGGGATCTATAAGGGCTCACTACCACAGACCTGTTGACAGGCCCTCCATTCTTGACTAAGATATTAAATATGACTTTGTGCTGAACTGCTATACCAATATCCCCACCCCATCGGTATAATAACCAAACCACAACAGATTGAAGTTAAATGGCTATAGCAGTCATTTATTACCCAAAAACATAAATAACAAATGAATAACTGATAAATAACATAACATGAACATACAGTGCATAAAGAATGGAGCCACTAGGTCCTAATAGGCATCAAAACAAAAGACAGTACTTGTGTGCCGCTTCTCAGGCCTCCAGCCGCAAAACCTTGGAGAAAACTCACAGATACACATCCCACCAACAGGGAGCTGTATCTCAGATGGGTCCCTACACCGTATCTTTTTGTGCCCATATGAACCTAAAAGGACCTTGCACCCTGCCACTGTTGCCCAAACCTGACACCTTAGGTTTGTGCGGACCTCCACACCCTCTGCACCCCATCTTGTAAACCAAGACACCACATTTCATCCCTATGGCGTTCAAATGAACACCATCACCCCGTAAATACCTCCAGGTCTCAAATTCCAACTCATGATGTCTTACCACTAGACCTTTATTGCCCAGCACAAATCTTGTCACCTCCCTATTTACCTTGACCCAAGTCTTGTTCAGACTATCCACTGACCGAGCAAAGCGCCATTGAGAACGAGCCACCATATCTGACCAAACAACTAACAAGTCTGGGTAAGCCATGTGAAGCCGGAGAAAATCATATTTAATTGTCCTGGATTAGCTCTCACATAGACCGGAGACCCAAATCATTACCCCCAGCATGTACCACCAGCACATCAGGGGCCCTATCAAGCTGAGCATAACGCTCCACTTCTGGAACCACTCTACTCCACAATAAGCCCGGCACCCCAATCCAACATACCACCGCCTCCTTCCTAGGGATGCCCAACTGCCATCCATTAGGCCAGACATCAGCTCTCTTCGCCCCCCAGTGGATATATGAGTGGCCCAAGATCCAAATCAAACATGAACCCCTAACTGTAATGAGAAGAACAACAACAACAAACCACAAAATAATAACCTTAAAAGCCATAACTCTACCGACATACAACGATACACAAACAATCAACAACTAACAGCAGCTGCAAACCCACTAGACATAAAACCCACCATCAACAACAATTGGGGTGAACATACAGGTGATAACCCCTGGATTCCCACCTGCCAATACGCCGTACAACCCCTTCACCCAAACTCCAGCGCGCTGACTCCGTGGTAGCCTTGATACTAAATTAATGCGATGCAAAAGCAGCCGGACAAAGCCCCAAGGCTGCCAAACCCTTCCGGAACACTGGAGTAAACTGGTATTGCGACAAAGCTGAACCGTACTCATGCAACAAAAATGGGCCAACACGCCCCGGACGCAATTCCAGAAGTAGCAGCCTGCACTGGACAAGCCGGAGAACCAGGAACACTGAACAACTCCACCCGCACTCCCCGTCCAGCTTGGGCCATCCTGGATCGCCGTATCCAAAAAAAAACTGAACCTTCCCAACATTGTACGTCTAGGAGAGGCAGAGCACTACACAGAGCGCCGGATGACGTAATCGGCAATCGATTCGGCAGACTTACAGCATCGATGCAGAATCGCGAATCTCTGAATCGCGATGCATTGATGCTGTGATTATAATTAAAACCCCTAAGGTCGATATAGGAAAAGTGAGCAGTTTTGTTTCCCATAGCAAACAATTAGAATCCTTATTTGATTTTCAAACCCATACTGCGATAAAGACATAGGGAAGCTGATCAATTTTCATATAGTACACTCTTCTTTAGCCTTATATAACTATGTATGTCCAGATCACCTATGGTCACCATTAAATTTGGGAGGAGCCAGTAGGATCATGGGTAGTGGGTAGTGGGTAGTCATGTAAAGAATAACATTAAGATAGTTAAAGAAATTCGAAAATGTATATGAAATGTATTACAGGTAGAAAACTTGAGAGCGGTGAACTTGGACATGGCAGTGTAGATAATTGTCAAGCTTGGGAAAGGGCAAGGGTTTGTTGGTCTCTGGAGAGGTCAGTAAACTAAAAGTCAGACTATCATAGCAAAGGATGAAGTTTGGCATTTTGCCTTAGTTTACTTTATTAGGTCAACCAGCTAACGTCTACAGGTATCCAAGCTGAAGCTTGCCAGGCACCTATAGTATGAAGTTCACACAAAGAAATGAAAGCTAGAGAAAAAATATTTTCTAGTATAAACAATGTGCTGAAGTTAAAGGACCACTATAGCATAAAATATTTGAAAATATATACGTATATAAGTGGGCACCCTACATAATTTGCAGCTGCCACTTTAAGTGTTAACACTAAGAATGTATATGATTATAAAGATAGGTGCTGCTTTAAGATTCTGAGCCAGTAAAAACAAAATACAATGGCTATAGAAATGTACTCAATGCACTTTATAACATCCAAGTGAAAGATATAACAACGACATGTCATAAATAAATTAATAAAATTCGAAAACAGAATCACTAGGTTGTAAAATGAACATCCCCTTTTGTCAGTATTTTGTTGAACCACCTTTTGCTTTAATTACAGCCTTTAGTTTGTTGGGATATGTCTCTACTAATTTTGCACATCTAGACTTTGCAATATTTGCTCACTCTTCTTTGCAGAAGTGCCGAAGTTCAGTTAAATTTGATGGTGAGCATTTGTGGACTGCAGTCTTCAAATCATTCCACAGAATTTCAATGGGGTTTAACCACTTTAGGATTTGGTTACTCAAAGACCAGGCCCTATTTTGAAATTTGGCACTGCGTGACTTTAACGGACAATTGTGCGACGCTGTACCCAAATTAAATTGACATCCTTTTTTCCCAAAAACAGAGCTTTCTTTTGGTGGTATTTGATCACCTGTGCGATTTTTTTTTTTGCGCTATAAACAAAAGAAAAGCGACAATTTTGAAAAAATAACAATATTTTTCACATTTTTTTTATATGAAATTCTCAAAAAAAAATTTAAAAATCAAAATTTTTTAACATTATAGGCCAATTTGTTTTCTGCTACATATTTTTGGTAAAAAAAATTGCAATAAGCTTATTTATATTGGTTTGCGCAAAAGTTATTGCGTTTACTAACTACGGTTAAGATTTATGTCATTTTTATTGTTTTGTAACTAATAATGGCGGCGATCTGCGATTTTTTTTGCGGGGCTGTGACATTGCGGCACACAGATCGGACCCCTGACTGACATTTTTGACACTTTTGGGGGTACCAGTGACATTACTACAGTAATCAGTGCTATAAATATGCACTGTTACTGTAAAAATGACACTGGCAGGGAATGGGGTTAACTTTATTGGTGATCAAGGGGTTAAGTTTGTCCCTAGGGGCATGATTCTAACTGTCAGGGGGTGTGGCTAGTGAAGTAACCACCATCGGAGCCACCGGTCACACGCGCTGGCTCCCCAGGGAACAAGTGGGGGCAAGAGCACGCTGCCGACTTAGGTCTATGTCGCTTTGTCTGTAAGCGGCAGATGCTGGTGGGTACTGCTGGCACTGCTGGCAGGTAATGCTGGTCATGCGGGTACTGCTGGTCATGACGTTGGGTACTGCTGGAGGAAGCGGCGGCTGCAGTAGAGAGCAGAGCCACTGCTTCCTGTATGGCTCCTGTCACAGGCGGAGTGCATTTCATATCACTCCGCCTGTGACAGAGCCGGAACTATACAGGAAGCAGCGGCTCCGTCACTGACTGCAGACATCCTAAGTCTCCCGCGGGAGCCGTGAGATAGCATGGCACTTGCGGGTGTTCGTGAGCTGCCGGCAGTGGGCCGCATTGCCTGTGGTTCTGGGCCGCGGGTTGGACATGCCTGCTTTAAGGAGTAAAATGGGAACTACAAACTTCACTTCTTTTGCCGATCTTCAAATCCACCATTTTTTATCCAAACGCCAAATCTCTGGAGTACCAATTGATAACACTATATGGAATGCCCTAAGAGAAGGTCCATTTAAAAAAAGGGGTATCTCAGTCTTTTATTCCCATCTTCAGGGCGAAAACAACTTTTCCAAGGCCACAGCTATACTAGCATGGGAGAAGGACCTGCATAGAACCTTTGACAGTAAAGAATAAAGCAGGGCAGTATCCCTTACTTTCAGATCCAAGTGTTAACACCATTGGGATAACTATCTGAAAACTTTGCATAGAAGCTATCTTACCCCTTATAAATTATCTAGGATCTTACACATCGCCAAGATGTTGGAGACGTTGTGGGGAGGTGGGCAATTTAAGCCATACACTATGGGGATGCAAAAGTCTTAGAAGCTTCTGGAGGGGAATTTTTGCTTTAATCTCCAATGTTACGTGTTTTTTATAACCCCTTCTCCGGAATTAGCCCTTTTACTACTAAATATAGAAAAGATACCTAAACAATTCCATACTCTAATTTCCCAAATTCTTACTGCAGCCAGAATGACTATTTCTTCATACTGGAGAACAGATACAATTCCTAATGTGTCAGAAGTTATTAATAGAGTGCATGTCTCTGCCCAACATGAGAGATTTTTTGCCTATAGGATGAATTCAGTAAAAAGGTTTAGAGATACTTGGAATTACTGGATCCAAACATTTCCCAAGTGGGATTCCTAGATTCAATATCCTTAAAATAATGATAACCTAATATCCAAGTCTTCAGAAGTGCGGCCAACCACTGGGCAACTCACTGTTGCTACAAAGTGCCATCCTTTATTTATTAAGTCTCCTTTACTTATTCCCTTCCCCCCATCCCGTTATACACGATTACTTTATTTCTTGCTTACCTAATGTTTCAGAGTGAAAATCCACAACAATGCGTTAGACTGTTTTTTGTTAGGGGTACTCTGCCCATAGTGACCTACCACATAACAAGGATGCCCTACTTCGAAACAATGATAATGACCTGGAAAAAAGAAGGGGAGGGATGGTGCTGTCCCTGAAGCCCAAGACACAGTTTGATCCCATTGGGGTGCCAGGGCTTGAGGGGACTATGCCCCCCCCCTCGAACCAAAGTCATTGAAAGTGTATATATGTTATTTACGTGTGACAAAGTACTGATCTAACAATCTAATCCAGTTGCATATCTTATATGTTTACTCCTCAGTCCCCGTTCACACTAAGGCGACCTGTGAGGCGACCTGGTCGCCTCACAGGTCGCCGTAGGTCGCCTTCCATAGGGAAGCTGCGGACCCGTTCTAATAGGAGCGACACAAGTCGCTCCGACTTAGAAAAAGGGTCCGGAGCTTCTTTGGGGCGACCCGGAGGCGACCGCCATAGACTTCAATGTTATGAAGTCTGTGGCGGCCGCTCCGAGGTCGCGGCGCGCTGCTCGCACCCTGACCTCGGAGGTCGCCCCCCCCCAAGTCGGATCGCCCCTATGTGAACGGGGCCTCAGACAACTCTGTAAACAATGTAATTTTCAACTATTTATGTTTATTGTATCTTTCATATTGTGCATTTCATAAAAAATATTTGAAAGAGAAGGTGATTAGCTACAACTGATTGAGTTTACAAGTAATTTTTAAGAGGGGGGGGGGGGGTTGATCCTTTCTCCAACTAAGTGATTTTGTTTTCTCATTTTGTATTTTCTATTTCTCTGACATTGTGTTATATCTTCTGCTTGGATGCTATAAATTGAGTAAGTACAGCTGGATTAAACAAACTGTTACAGTTTGATACAACAACCATGTCTGTCTTCATTTCAGGCTGCAAAGCAACAACGTGACTATTTTAAAGGGGGGTGATTCTTTTTTTATATATATTTTATATTAAATGGGACAAAATGTGTGAAAGAACATATATGTTGCAATCACAAACAACAATAAACTTAAAATTTTTAAATATCACCAAAAACACCTCCAAATAGGGTCCATGGATCGGTGGAATAATTTCCACTTAAACTATAATACCACATGTACAATACAAATAATGTCCATAAATATGTGAAGTTGTTTCCTAGACACTGTGCTTTTAAATATCAGTGACAAATTCTTCAATCCAGAATGAAGTGCTCCACCCCTTTGTGGTAAAATAAACCACTCACCAGATATTTGTGGCCATACAGGCCTGCTAAGCCTTTAAATTATACCAACAATGAAGACGGATTAGGTTCAGCATTGCTGATGCACTCCTCTCCCACATTCAATAGAAAAAAAAAGATGTATTGATAGTGCAGTATGTTTAATAAAATCCACAAATGCAATACAAGCAAATTCAATGCACTTACGGACTCTCAATACTCACGGACTGTGGAAAATGTTGCATTTCATTTGGAAATCAAGGTCCCAGAGTCTGGAGGAGGAGTGAAGAGGCACAGAATCCAAGTTGCATGAGGTCCAGTGTGAAGTTTCCACTGTCAGTGATGATTTGGGAAGCCATGTCATCTGCTGGTGTTGGTCCACTGTGTTTTATCAAGTCCAAAGTCAGCACAGCCCTCTACCAGGATATTATAGAAAACTTCATGCTTCCCAAGTATTAAGTGCATACTATACTGTACATGGACATACTTTTCAGTAAGCCAACATTTCTGTATTAAAAATCCTTTTTTTTATTGGTCTTATGTAATATTCTAATTTTCTGAGATATCAAATCTTGTATTTTCACTAGCTGTAAGCCATAATCATCAAAATTAAAAGAAAGAAATGCTTGAAATATATCACTCTGTGTGTAACGCATCTATATAAGAAATATGAGTTTTACTTTATGAACTGATTTACTGAAATAAATTAACTTTTTGATGATATTCTAGTTTTATGAGATGCACCTGTGTGTATTTTTTGGTTTTGTCCAAAGTTCCACTTAAAGGTCAGCTGAGTGGAAGTTTGGACAGTTTTATTGTTGTATGGTTATTATTAGCGGTGATTTTTAATACTTACTTTTTACTTTAGATCTATAAAGCAAATGAAAGTAAGCAAGAGAGAAAAAAATTGACAACAGACACATTTTTTTTTAATTTATCCTAAACTGGGTCACCTCCTGGGGCTGTTATGAAGAGGACAAAAGAGGTCTGATTGCACAATACATTGCAGTGCTGCTCCTGAGGACAAATTTACCATTACACAACTTACCAAGAATCATCATTTCCTTCTTTTGTGTGTCAGTCTGACAGCAGCATTAGCATCTGTCCCTGTTTCCAGTGTCCTATCCACACAATGGACTCTCATTCATTCTGTAAACATCTTAGGGAAGCTGGGCTCTACGGTAACATGTGACGCAGTTTTTTGCAAATCACCATGGGCAATTAAATAAAAGAAGAGGTTTGCTTTGTATGGATATGTAGGACAAGCAGCATCATTTTACCAGTTCTGAACCTATAAGTTTATATTTTTATCTGCAGCTGCAGGGTTTTAACTGTGTGGTAATGTACAGTTTTTGGCCAACTTCACCTATGGCCAACTCCAACAAAAATCCATGTTTCATAGTGTTGGGTGGGCACCAGTGTGTCAAATCACCCCTTGCTTGTTATATGTCTGGAAGACTCCATTAGTAAGGTTCTATGCAGTAGAATGAGGCCCTGTCTCCTCCCATGAGGTGCCACATCTCTCAATGACTTTATTAGTTAGGAGCCCATGATCAGGTACGATTAAAAAGTAATGCTGCCACCAAAACAGATCACATAATAACAACTTGTCCTATCTACACTATTTCCATAACAGGACTGCCCCACGAGGTTGGTCCTCCTCTCTAAATATTCCATCCAAAAGGAAAGTGATACACACGGGAAGATTAACAATTAGAAAGACAAATTTAACAATAACTTTATGTAGGTACCTGCCTACATACTTCTACAGTACTTTTAAAAGCTTTGGAAGTTATGCCTGTTTGGCAAAGCTAGTTCATTATATCAGCGCAGGATGTTTAGCGAATGATACATTGTAAATCAGATCTAATTAAAGCAGACATTAAAATTGATGGTGTGCTCTAGTGAAAGCCCCCCAAAGTTAAATCTCCTGCAAAATAGATTTAGAAATCATGCTTCTTTGATTGGTTTCCAGCGCTTCCTCAAGGCGTAGGTTAAATTACGTCCTCACCGATGCCTCCTATGATTGCTAGATGCTCAAAATACTGCAAAAGTACCCTCCTGCAATGGGTTTTCTCATAGGATTTCAAGCACCCAGCTTTTATTTTTTCTCAGTACTGCTGATAACTTCAACTTCTCTCTGCCCCTTACTATCTACATGTATTCTAACTTCAGTTGCATGTCACTGCTCCTGACCAGCTTCTTTATAGTGACAATTGCGAGTGGTCCTAGTCTACACAATGGGGTTGATTTACTAAAACTGGAGAGTGCAAACTCTGCATAGAAGCAAATTAGCTTCCAGGTTTTTGTCAAAGCTAAATTAAACAAGTTGAAGTTAGAAGCTGATTGGCTGCCATGCTGTCAGGGTCTTACCTTGCCCTCCTGTTGGCAGCCATCTTCGACATGTGCAGAGTGCTGCCTCTTATAAACTTTGATGGCATCATCACTTGCCTGCTGCCTGGGTGTCACACAGTGATGATGCTGCACACCTGACTATATCTATCACTTGATGGGTTGCAGTCCTTGCCCTTGCGTTTGTGCTCCAAGGTGCATCTCTGCTAGTAGTCTTCTGTTCTCTACGTACCTCCGTGGATGACCTGGCTTGGCTGATGACTCTCCTGGCTCTCGAAACCGAATTGACAGACGACCCGACATTGGTAGACTATCCGCTTTTGGACTCCACCCCGGCTTGGATGACTACCCGCTTCTGTACTTGACCTCGGCATGTTCCTGCTCTCACTAGCTCACTCTTGCTGTACGTTTATTGTTGTTTGCTCCAATAAACTGCTTTGTTTTACCTGCATCCCCATGTGGTCTGGTTTCCTGGCACCCTGACACATGCACAGCTGCGCCAGATTTTGCACTCTCCAGTATTAGTAAATAAACCCCAAGGTGTGTTGGAACGACCAAATGTAGTCTTATTTGGGAGCATTTGCAACAAGGTAACAAAACATGAGCACAATTACATTAACAACAGCCTTAATTTACAGGATCATCAGATAGAGTCTTTTTTTAACTAGGGTTCCATGGAGCCTTGGGGTTCTTTCAGTGATGTAAGAGGTTACTTGTGCAGTAAGCAATGGTTTGATTTCCCACATGATGGCTCCTGCATAGTTCCAATGCTGACAACAGTCAACAGGGGGCAGTAAACTGACAGGACATTCTTTCCATTGACCACCAATGTAAGGGAGCTCCCATCCCACTGGCCTTCATTGTAAGGCACTTCTTTTAAAAGGTAAAGGGCACTTTTATACTGATTATCAATATAAAGGAGCACTTTTCTGCTTACCTCCAGTGTACGAAAAGCACTATGCCACTGACAACCAACAATAAGAAAGGGCATTTCTCCATCGACCACTGATGTAAAAGTAGCACCCTACAGGTAGGTGCTAGGTAAAACTATAGTGGGCCTCGTCTGCCTAACAGCAGGGCTGTGATTTATTTAGCCAGGGTGTCAGGGCTTCCAGATGTGCCTGCTGAGGGGAGAAGTATCCCCAGTGGCTCCTGTGAGAGGATTCTCATAGGGCAGTGTGGGAAGCCCAATCAGGGGACACATCCCAGCTTGTAACTACCCCAGAAGGCAGATTATGCTGCAAAGGATTCTGGGAGTGGGTATAAGTTTGGGGGGAAGTGCGTGGCACGGTGTCTTTGGCGGGAGCAGAGTCCCAGGAGGGAGAATACGGCTGTCTCTCCTCCTGTCTGAGGAAGCGGATATCTCGGGGTGTCGCCTGAGTATCCAGAGAGTGCTGAGTTGAGCTGAGAGGATCCCGTGTACCGAGAGCCTGCGGAGAGCGAGAGGGGTCCAGTCCCAGGAAAGCCTACACAGGTCGTGAGTACTGAGGATTGCCCCTGGGGGTCTGCCTGAAGTTAGAGGGGACCACTCCGGAAGAGGTTCTGGGATCCAGAGTCAGCTAGCTGCAAAGGGGGTACCTAGTCAGTGGACCCTGAAGAGTTACAGTAAAGGGGGCATCTGTGTCTGGGCCCTGAATTGTATAGAGTGTGTCAGTTGCAAGTACAGATTTGCAGAGTTCTACTTCATACTACCTCAAGCTGGCCAAAGCAGGGGACAGTATTCAGTGAATTGTACAGAATAACAGTGTCAGGAGTTCTACAGTGTCACAGTTCTGGATCTTTTGGACTTTCAGTCGAGGATTCAGCACTTCTATCAAGTTGCAGTGTGTACTCAGTGTTAGTGAGCGTTGGCTGGTGCCAAGGAAGTGCCAACGGGCATTTTCAGGATCAAAGTCCCAATTGTAATTAGTTAGAGCCTAAAGGAGTATCCCACTCATTCCATTCTCCCATCCCCTTTAACTTATAATAAAAAACACAAACAAAGATGCCGGAGTTGTTGCTGCTTTAGTTGTCACACCCAGGGACTCAGCTCACATGGGCTGGAAAGGATTCCGGTACTAATGGCAGACCCACATCAGGCCACAGGCCTGGAAACCTTGCTACATAAAGACACAGTAACATTTTTACTGTGGATTTGTCTGCTCTGGATGTTTCATATCTTTACTTTATTGTCATATCTACAACTTACTGATCATGCTAATATACAATAAGCTGTAGATATAATACACTTTGGCAGGGGTTCCCTAAGACTGGAAAATCATTTCAAGGGTATCTTCTTAGTAAAAAGTAGGAATGAGCTTTGGTTCAGCCAAATCTGGTTCAGTCCAAACGTGGAAGTTATCTGGTATTGTTGGGCCAATGAGCTGCGGGCAGGAGATTCCCTCTACCCAATGACAATGACCTAATATGGCCTTGTGCTCATATTAGGTAAATGATGTCATAAGCATTCCCGCCCATTTGTGTATGTGAGCTGAAGATCAGGGAATCTCCTGCCCTCAGCTCATTTGCCCAGCCATGACATCTAGCTTTCAGGTTCAGACTGAATCCAGGTCATTGTCCAGGTATTATTATAATGAAAGTGTTTGTAAACCTCAGACATGAAATATGAACAAAGAACATCCCTCTTTAGTGTGTACTTGTCTCAATTAAAAGCACTTAAGCCCCGTACACACGTAGCGATTGTCGGCCGAACGATCGGCCGTCTTTTGTCCTGTGCTGTCCTGTCGGTTGAAAAGTGCTAAAGACTGCACACGAATTTTGTTGGCCAACAACAGCCGACTGCAGAAGTGATGTCATGTGATGGTTAACTTTCCGTGTGTTTTTTCTTCTCTGAGCATGCCCAGTCTTGCTCATCTGCTGTTTGTTGGCCGAATTCTGTACTGACTGAGGAACAATCGGCCGTTCTGGTGTTGGCCAACAAAAATTTTAAAGCCTGCACACCAGATTCTGTTTGGCCGAAAAGTCGCAGTCGGTTGTCGGAAGCATCATACTAACAAGCCAACAATCGGCCGATCGGACGTTGGCCGAATATTTACGGCCGACAATCGCTACGTGTGTACGGGCCTTAAGTGTAATTTCTGTCTGCTGCTTCGTTCCTCTGTTATCAGCATAAGTCACGTCTGACAAGTTTTCCTTAGTATCCTTCCCACCTGTAGCATTAAGTTGTTTGCTGGAGCCTGAAAAAAAACTTGTCCAGCTTGGGATGGTTATCAGTCTCTTTAGGAGCCCCTCACATTCTGGAACCCACTTGTCCAAAGAGACTTCTAGCCACTACCTGCTCTACCGAGGTAGCAACTTGCACAAAGTTCCTTCAACTGGCCCGACAGAATCTTCACAAAGTGTTTTTTTTTAGAAAAAGTATCTCTATAAAAAGATCCTCCTCTATGTCCCGATGGCCCAAATTTCTTTGCAGAGTGTCCCTTTAATTCTAAGGTAGTGAATGATCCTGGCCCGATGGCCCAAAGGATCTCCATTTTAGCAAAGTAATTTAATCATTAGAGTCCTTCTTTAGCAAGAGTCTCTTTGTAAAGTTAGAGGGTTGGCCCTCTTTGATGAAACCACCCAGTTTTGCAGATTTCCCAATCCCTTTTGCAAGGATAGAAGGGAAAGGAGTATTGGGAACAGGGCTTTGGCCCTAACAACAAACTTAAAATTATGAACTGTAGCATTCAACTTTAACTTCGGCCACTCTAGCCCCGCTTCTTCTTCAAGCAACTCAGGCTAGCCAGCTTTATCACTCATCTCTGCAAAGGGTAACATCCTGCATCCTTAGCAATAGTAGTCAAAATGTGGGATCTGAACAACTTTCCTTTCAGAGTTTTTCACACAAATGGACCAAGCCTGGCCAGATCCGTTTGGTTGGCAGACCTCCACGCGGTCAATGTAGATAGTCCGCCCCAAGTTCCAATTGGCTTTAACAGATTGAAAGGTCTTCCACAGCTCGGACTTAGACTGGTTGCGGTGGGGTTTGGGGATGTAAAGAAAATCCCACACAGCCTCATCACACCAAGCTTCTCTCCTGACCTCTATCTCCAACATTATCTCCCTAGGAGCATACAGTAAGGAGAATCCTATCCGTATTCCAAGGCCACCTTTCTCTGTATCAGCCTTTGCAGTCTGGAGAACCTGGGGTGGGTTTGTCTGTTACAATAATGGGAAGAAAGCTGCGCACAGAGAACAGTATTGCTAAAAAGGCTGCTTGTACAAAGTATATCAAACCGAAAAATAATGTAAAGATGGTACAGCGCCACTAAATTGGTTAACTAACTAATTAAATAGGCGTCACTATTTTGATTTGCCTCCTTGCTGCCTACTGAGTGTCTGTGATCCTGATCCATCCTGAACCCCCTTTGCCTTGTTCTTGCTCTCTGCCTAACTTCACCATGTGCGCCCCCATTTGTATTATTGGAGGTCATCCCTTATGCACACCTGGGGTCCATTGAGGTCTATCGGTTCCATGGTCCTACCCGGATGTTCTGTGGTTGTTCGGAGAGGAATTTGGACGCTTTACTTGTTCCTGGTGACTGACTTCGCACGCCTGTTTGACCTTCCGTAACAGGGGGTCCAACTATCCGGTAAGGGTACACCCTTTATTGTTTGTGTGATTTCTGCCAGAAACTCCATTTGCAAGATTGTTGTTGGATTTGCGGCCACATTTTCAGCATCTGAATCTTTCCTCTACATGGACTTATGGACTTTGGCTCACCTCTTTATATTTAATTAGTTAGTTAACCAATTTAGTGGCGCTGTACCATCTTTACATTATTTTTGGGTTTGTCTGTTGCCTCTCCCAGGTGGGGAATACAGGGTCTCTTTTCTTGTGATGAGGGAGGCATAGGCCTAGTTTTGTTGCCGAGCCAGGGCGTAGGTTAGAGGTGGGGATAGGTATGGGACCTGTGTAGCGTTAGCCTTGCAGAACCCTAGATTCTTGGCACACTGTCCACGTACCACTGAATCTCTTGTCTCCTCATCAGAAATGCTAGGACTGGCTGAACTGCTCCGTTCATCCTATCCCCAGTCCCACTCTGTCTCCTCCTCTGACTTCCAAACATAAATCCCCTCCTCCAAGGATCCACAGCTATGTTGAAAGCTAGGAAACCCCACATCAATGGCTCCGGACTCTTCCTCACTGCTCACACAGTTTTTCACACCACAGGCCATCGACTCCCCTCTGCCATTTGTTGAAACTGTGCTGGTATCTGCCACTGCAGTCTTCCATGCATCAGGTGGCTGCTCCTCAGCCCTCACTACCTGCATACACATTGCCTCTGTAGTGCGGGTCTCCCTCACTTGGCACACTGTAGTACAAACAGGTGCTACTGGCCCCGGCTCCAGCAACATCTTAAGCACTCCTCTTCCTCTGCCCACAGGGATTCCTGGTTCAGAAGCCGACAGGATACGAATGACTCCAGTCTCCCACCACACATTTATTCTTCTGGGCTAACTGTCACTCTTCTCTCCCCGCAGCAGATTGCCACAGTGCCCACACTGGCCCCACACTTGCAGCCGCATGGCAACATTCAGACACTGACTAAATATCAGGTCAAGATGCTACATGCCAGCTCCGGTACATAACGCCAGTCGTCCATCAGGCACATGTCGCACCCTGGTGTCCCACAGGGTCGACATCGGCATTCCAATACGCTCTGCAAGATCTCCAACAACACGTAGGATAGCCTCCGCGTTCTGGGTCACTCCGGCACCCGCCATCTTGCTCGTCCACACACGTGTCTCCCTCTCAGCTACACCCAAAAGCAGAAGTAATTTGTAGGCTCCTGTCAGGAATGGAATCTGCATTCAGCAACAATAGAACGCCGGATTCAGAGCAGGTGTGTCACCACGCCCATCTCCCCAGCCCTGGCCCTATATAAGACGCTCTCTGGCTGTTCTTCAGTGCTGGTTTATCATCAGCTCCTGTACCCGTGACCTGTTCGATTGCCTGTTGTTCCTGTTTGACCCAGCTAGCTTCTTTGACTTACCTGCATCTCTCCTTCGTTTGACCTCGGCTTGCCTGACCACCCTTTAGTCTAAAAGACACCTCTGCTGGATCTCCTGTGTAATGACCTTGGCTTGGATCTCACAGACTCTCTCTCTTGTACGGCCCTCTGTACCTTCATCTCCTCGGACTGATTATCTGTGTATGACCCTTGGCCTGGCATTAAACTTTGTCTTTTTTCTCTGAGCATCTATAGATCTCCTGGAAGCGGTCCTGAATCACCATCCATCCATCCAACCCGGGATCCATCCACATCCAGTGCTCCTTGGGACGTGTCATCTCCTGTTTCACCACCAGGGGTGATCCGCACCGAGCTGCAAGGGAAGCCCTCTCAGCACTTCGGCCTCCACCAAGGAAACTGACAGCTCCCTTCCTCTTTCCGGATTGGCTAGTTGTGGTCAGCGACTCCGTCCACAACCCCAGATTAGCTGATTCTCCGGCGATGGCGCCTCCTGCTGGGCAGATCTCTTCAGCGCGCGCTTTCCCGCGTGGTACAGTAAGATCGTGCTCCTCAATCCACACGCATCCGCCATTCTTGTCTGTACCTGGGCCTCAGTTGCACCTCCATCTCGACAGGCCAACTGATCTCCCTTGCTATTTTGGAAAATGATCCCGCTGTCAGGCATTGCACGGCTGACATCTTTATTTATAGCACATGTACAGACAACACCCGCCATACTGTCTTGGAAAACTGTCCCGCTGTCATGAATTGCAAAGTCAACATTTTTCTTTACATCATCTCCTCTGATATCACTCTCCACACTATTTGGGAAAACGGATCTGCTGTCATAAATTGCACGGTCAATATTTTTCTTTATAGTGCATGTCCAGACATGACCCCCGATACACAGATCCCTGTGTCCCGGGTCCCCACCTTCTCCATCCACACTTGCACCGATCACTGTAAAGCAGACACAGTCCTTTTGTACAGTATGATGCATCTCTTCTCCTCTAACTCTCCTGCACATTTCTTGAAAAACAGATTACTTCTTTGACAAAAGTCCATCCGTTGCCATTGGCAAACATCACTGTAAACTTGATTCTTCATCCCACTCTCCCAAATCCCTGTAGAGCAGACATCACTCTCTTTGCTGACACTCCAGCACATTTCTTGAGAAAGCATGATGTTATTTTGCAAGATTTCTCAGCCGTTGCCGTTAGCAACAGATGCGGTAACCCAGAGCGAATCCTGAAAGAGGCCCCCAAATGTAGCACTGCCCCCTTGAGGACTGCTGGATTTCTCACCTTTCAGGTCCCCCTGGGTTACCAGTAGCGACTGCATGCAGAATCCTAACACTTTACTTTCTGGCTCAGTCAATGAACAGTCTAGGGGTTGTTGTTTTTGTTGTTTTATTTTATATGGGGGTGGGAGAGGGGATGAGTAGGATACTCCAGAACTTGAACTATTCACAATGCTGAGGACTTCTATCTGAAGGTTGCGACAAGGCTGCAGTTTCACCTTGCCACTAGATGAATCTGAGGTAATGTTCCTGAATAAACACTTGCTTAGTACTTATCCTCAGGGTACTCGCCTAGCACCCCCTTTCACTCCACCAGCTGACACCAGTCCTCTGACTACTCTACTCCGGAGAGACCCCCTTCCTGGTCAGGCCCTTAGACACGATCCCCTGTACTCACGATATTGCTTTTCAGGTTCTCCAGTGTCTCAACTCCTCCTAGTCAGCTCTTCTGGACCTGGGTTCAGCTCCTCACTTCTGGCTCACCAGGCCAACTGCCTGTGATCATACACCAACCGCTGCAGAAGAGGAGGCAGTCGCCACCCTCCTTCCGGGACTCTGCTCACCAGCCAAAGACCCCGAGCACATGTGCTCCTGGCACCAGTCTGTGCCAATCACCGGGGCTGTGCCTTTGTACCCATTGGCCAGGTTTCCTCCACTGTCCAATGTGCCTCCCCATTGGACCAGTGGCGACACTCCCCCAGACCACATGAATCACACACTGAGCACATAGAGCAGATCTAACTCACAGATCCTGCTCCCTGTTAAGTAGAGAGCAATCTAGAATTTACCTGCTGCTCCTCTGATAGGCAGACAGAGCCAAAACTATACTCACTCTCTAGCACTTACCTAGGAGGGTGCTACAGTAGGTACAATCTACGTAGGGGGATTGCTTTCATCTCTGTGTATCACCTGAATATAGTCACTTCACTGCGTATATGTAAGGGTTTACCACCACTTGAAAGATGCAGGCCGATTGAAAACAACTTTTAAAAATATTTTAATATGTTAAACCTTATAAGAGATTTTAGTGATTGGATTTAGATATACTTTAAGTATGATGGCACAAAACTCTCCACTGCCTATTGTTAACAATTCTGTGGAATTTTCGTTTTATCTGAGCTGTGTGTTAATAAGAGTGAATAAAGTGTGTAATACCGCCAAAGAAAGGAAATTACATGGCCTATTGTTCTGTAAAGTATTTGGCACTGAATGCTCCATAATACCTCCGAGGCTTAATAAAGTTAAGGTGCCAAGTGCAGGCAGTTAGGTTTGTAACGATCAAACACAGTGCAGGTACTTTTCCACTCATGAACTCAGAGGTGAGGTAAACACAGAGAATGAAATATTGTTCCTCCTAATTAGGGAATTATGTTAACGGGCCCACACAGGACCCTCTCTGACCACCTTTAATACATGCAGAATATGCTACAGTTCCATATACTGTTACATACCTATCAATTTATTGGGACTATATCCAAGAATTTGCTAAAGTCAACAACATCATCAGCAGTAATCAGCACAGGTTTACAAAAGGACGTTCTTGTCAAACCAATCTCTTAACATTCAAAGAGGAGGTGAGCTGTGAGCTAGATAGGGGGAGACCTGTGGATGTGGTGTATCTAGATTTTGCTAAGGCATTTAAAACAGTTCCCCACAAACGCTTAATTTACAAACTAAGGTCTGTAGGCATCGACCACAAGGTTTGCTCTTGGATAGAAAACTGGTTAAAGGGGCGTGTCCAAAGGGTAGCAATAAATAATGCGTACTCAGACTGGTCTGGAATGGTAAGTGGGGTCCCCCAAAGCTCAGTCCTGGGACCAATTTTGTTCAATTTATTCATAAATAGCATTGAAGACGGGATCATTAGCAAAATCTCTGTTTTTGCAGATGACACAAAATTAAGCAGGGCAATAACTTCACATCATGATGCAGAAATCTTACAAAATGACCTGAACAAAATAACAGAGTGGACAACGACATTGCAAATGAGGTTTAATGTGGAGAAGTGTAAGGTATTGCACTTGAGGACTAAAACCATAAACGCAAAATATGCTTTAGGGGGGGAACCTCTGGTGGAATCAAAAATGGAGAAAGATCTGGGAGTCTTAGTAGAAGATAGACTAAGTAATAGCATGCAATGTCAAGCTGCAGCTGCCAAAGCTGGCAGAATATTAGCATGCATAAGGAAGGGGATGTATTCCAGAGATTAAACTATAATCCTGCCACTTTACAAAACCATGGTCCGCCCACATCTGGAGTATTCTGTCCAGTTCTGGTCGCCAATCCTCAGAAAGGATGTGTTGGAACTGGAGAGAGTCCAGAGAAGGGCAACTAAACTAATTAGGGGATTGGAGGACGTTAATTATGAAGAGCGTTTACAAGCGCTTGATTTATTCTCCCTGGAGAAGAGACGCCTGAGAGGGGACATGATAGCAATTTACAAATACCTCAACAGTGATCTCAGCATAGAGAAAAACTGTTCAGATGCAAGGAATGTAAGAGGACACAAGGCCATATAATGCGATTAGAGAAGCGATTTAACCTCAGGCTACGTAAGGGATTTTTTACAGTAAAGGCAATAAGAATGTGCAACTCTCTTCCACAAATGGTGGTAATTGCAGGGAGTATGGCTACTTTTTAAAGACTCTTGGACGTACATCTCAAAGATGTAAACATTCAGCGGTGTGGGAAATGATTACGTCCACACACACCTACACAGGTTGAACTGGATGGACTATTGTCTTTATTCAACCTCAACTACTATGTAACTATTGGTTGAGGGGCAGGAAACCTCATGGTCGAGCTGTGTTTTTACTGCCCACCTCCCAAACTGCTAACCCTTTAGCTGCAGAGGCAGCAACCGGGGGTGTACACAAGCAAAGCATCGCAGCCATGGCAGGAATTATACCCCTTGTCACACCTGTTGAGGTCAACCCCTTCAAGTGAATAGGGCTGCTTGGCAAGTGCCCCACAACAACGCCATGCCAATCGGCTGCAGCACTGATTAGTGTATTCTGACAGCAGAGGAGTCCCTGTTGTCAGAACATATTAGTGCAGCCGGGAGAATTCCTCCATCCACCTTGAATGTGTAGATGGGGGATCCATTCCATTTTTTTCAGTCAACTCACTGGCTGATCTGAAAAAACGAACCCATGTATGCCCAGCTTAATTTCCTGCTTAGTGATTGTAAGTGAGGGTTCAATTATAAATAAAGGCAAAACTTTTTTTTAGTTCTGGATAGAGTGAAGATGTATTAGAACCCCTGTCAGTTTTTAGTGTTGTCTGTGCCCCTGTTAGGGAGATTCACCTCCTTTAATTGTTCTGTTTACCATTATCATTGAAAGTAAAAGAAAATCCTTTGTTTTCGGTTGTCCCCAGAAAAGTAATAGTGGGGAAATCTTCATAAGGGAACACTAATTCTGGGGTCCTGGTGGTCCAAAAGGAATTCCTTTAATTTTCAGGGATTTCCTCTCCCTTACTGTTTGGATACAGGACAGGAAGTGAAGGGAAATCTCCACAATGGGACACAGATGGAAAAAAAAACAAAATCTCACAGTGGTTATAAGCCTGTCTCCAAAGTTATACTTTAAGGGTAGGGCACATAGGTGTCCTGTTGTAATTCTCTCTGAAACCACTAGATGCCCCCATAGTCATAATTCAAGGAATGGCTCAGGAGTTCTTCGTGTTAGTATTAAATGCCAGTCTGCCCCTGCCAGTAGTGGGGCACCATGGGAAATTTGGCCTATATATAGTGTAGGCGGTAACCCCCCCAGGGTCTCGCTCTTTATGTGGACCGAGCCAGTTCAACATGTACACAGTTGGGCCTCATTCCTTTCGTTTCTTCTTAGTGGGAAGGTTGGGAGCAGTGTGAGGACTGTAAGCATTTTCGGGGACTGCTTTTATTCCCCTGTCTTGAGATGCCAGACTCTGGGACACCCCTAATGTAAGAAATGGGTGCCACCAACCTCAAGGATTGGCTGAAGGACGCAGATACCTTTGCTGATATTGATTTAATGAACTGTTAAAAGTAGGGTTGCCACTTAATCCCTTTAAACCAGGAAACATATGAATTACACAGGTTCTGAAGCTATTATAATGCTCATAAGGCACTAAGTGAGTTTATTACCACCTTAATCAGCCTCAGAACCTGTGTGATTAATGTGTGTCCTGGTTTAAAGGGATGAGGTGGCAACCCTAGTTAAAAGACATTCCTGGTGTGGATTTCTCCTTCTCCTAACCTCCATATGGGGAAGTCTTATGCAAATGAAACTATAAAACCAAAGAAATGGTGCACTGTTCAAGTGAATATTAGAATATGCTCATATCAATGATATGATCCTGAGGAAGTCACGTGACTGGTGACGTAACGTGTAGGAGGAGCCTGTGACATCAGATCATGTGTCTCTGCGGACTGTTTCCCCACACCCATTGTATGCTGTTAAAACAGTATCAACCCCAAAAGCAAACATTTATTATATTGCAGCTTACCATGTCGTAGATGTGTTTTCTTTTTTTATGCTGTCCTGCAAATGTAGCAGTTAAGAGGGTTGAGACAAACAATTTACCACTAGCAGGGGTGCATACAATGATCAGATTTTATTTATGTAAAACCTTTATCCCAGAAGGAAAAAAAAAAAACTGTTTGCTGTAACTGCTTAAAAAGTGTTGCCTGGAGTTTGGCTTCAACTTGTTAATGTAGCTAAATCTGTTAGTACACCTATCATTTACCCCACACTGACAATGCTGTTGAACAAAGTTGTCTCTGTTGCCTTTTAATCCAGAGTGGAGGCCCCCTGTATGTAGCAATGTAGCCACCCTCTCTTGCTTGCTCCAGAGATGGACTATGGGATTAGTAGTGTGCATGGAGAAGTGCACATGACTGCAACTCACATGTACTTCTCAATCCAAACAGAGAGGGAGGAAAGGAGAAGTACAGGAGCTCAAGAAGGATATTACAAGGAGACAGAAAAACCCAGTAAAAGGCAATTTCATGAAAAATAGATCACAGGCCATTAAGTAGGGGATGTGTATTGATTATTTTGGGCCAAAAAAAAAATATTGTTCAGTGACACTTTAAAAAGTTAGTAAACCCAGCACTTCATATTTCTGATATGTGCCTGCTGTACCATACACTTCTATGGAAAATGATCCTGTTCTCTTTGTATTGCTTCCTTTATGTGAAATCCCTGGTGTTACTGCCAGTCCCTCTGTTGTCCTATTAGAAACTGACCACACTAAGCAGTAGAGCAGACCTTGGTCAGTTCTCTAGCCTTGCTGGGAACTCAGCCTGCTCTCCTCAAATGTTCAGACTTGTCCTGACACACACTCCCTGCGCAGCCTTTTACTGGGAAGATCAGTGTGCTACTGTTTCTCCTCCCCTAGCTATTATGCAGCTGAGAACAGAGAATGTGATCACTTATTTAAAAAAATGGAAACAGAATACCCTCCAGGAAGATAAGGGACTGTATAAGGCAGCATAGACAAAGAAGCCCCAATGTTAATAAAAAGTATACAAATCTTTTTACAATTACAGAAATCCATTAAATGTGATTAAAAACATACTCACAGCTGGAACAATGCGACATACAGTATACACAGCAAAAATGGGGGAACATAACCTTAATCGTATACATAGGCTAAAGAGACGTCCAACGCGTTTCGAATGTGAAGTTATCTGATCTTCTTCAGGGATGCTCTAATACAGGCATAAGGATGTTCTAAGCTGTAAAAACAATAGTAAATGGACTAATAATTTGATACAATAATGAAATCCCAATAACAAAGTTCACATAGAGTACTGACTGAACTGTGCTGGATGAGAATTATGTACTAATTAAAAAAAGGGAAACATGTATTTATAATGTTTTTTTTTTGTTATATCTATACACAAATGTTTTGCCTTTCATTTCTATTTGAAACGGAATGGGTTGTTTTACAAGGTGATCATTTACAATCACTTTAAAAGGATTGTAAAGGCAGAAGGTTTTTGAATTTTAATGTATTCTATGCATTAAGATAAAAAACCTGTGTGCAGCAGCCCCCCCTAATACAAACCTGAGCCCCATCTCTGTCTAGCGATGTTGCACGAGTGCCTCAGCCATTCGGGATTCCCCCTCCTGGTTGGCTGAGACACAGCAGCAGCGCCATTGGCTCCCGCTTCTCTTAATCAAGTCAGGAGCCAATCAGTAGAGAGGGGGTGGGACCCGAACTGCAGCTCTTTGTCTGAATGGACACAGGGAGCTGTGGCTCGGCTCAGGTGCCCCCATAGCAAGCTGCTTACTGTGGGGGCACTCAACAGAAGGGAGGGGCCAGGAGAGCCGGAGAGGGACCCGAGAAGAGAAGGATCCGAGCTGCTCTGTGCAAATCCAACAGCACCGAGGAGGTAAGTCTAACATGTTTGTTATTTCTAAAGAAAAAAAAAACAAGACTTTACAATCACTTTAACCACTTGCCTGCCACAGGATGGCCTGGCTGCGCAAAATCACGTACATGTATGTGATGTTGTGCATGAGATTTCAGGGGCATGCGGACCGCTCCTGCTGTGATTGAACAGATGGATTGATCGTTCGGCGGAATGACAGAACAGCGTTCTGCCTATGTAAAACAAGGCAGACTACTGTTCTGTCAGGGAGAAAAAGAGATCTTTTCCTCTAGTACATCCACTCCCCCCACAGTTAGAAAACACTCCCTAGGAGCACACTTAACCCCTGGATCGCCCCTGGTTTTAACCCCTTCCCTGCCAGTGTCATTTATACAGTACCTGTGCATTTTTTTTTGCACTGATCACTGTATTGGTTTCACTGGTCCCCAAAAAGTGTCACTTAGAGGGAGGTTTACTAAAACTGGTGCAGTCAGAATGGTGCAGCTGTGCATGGTAGCCAATCCTCTTCTAACTTCAGCTTAATTAATTACACTTTGGCAATAAAAACTGGAAGCTGATTGGATTCTATGCAGAGTTGCACCAGATTTTGCACTCTCCAGTCTTAGTAAATAACCCCCTTAGGACTCTTTTACACGGGCGTTCAGTTTTTTATGCCCGATCAGTTCCTTTTTTTTTTTTTTTAAACGGACGCGGATGACACTTGTGTCATCCGGTCCGTATGTCCGTTTTTCATCCCATCCGTTTGCGGATGAAAAACTGACATAATGGTGGTGATTTACTAAAACTGGTGCAAACATAATCTTGTGCAGCTGTGCATAGTAACCAATCAGCTTCCAGGTTTTATTGTCAAAGCTTAATTGAACAAGCTGAAATTAGAAGCTGATTCGCTACCATGCACAGCTGCACCAGATTCTGTGTTCACCAGTTTTAGTAAATCTCCCCCATAGTATCTCTATGTAAATACGGATGTCAGCGTTTCTGCGTCCGTTTCTTTTTTGAACGGAAGAAAAAATAGGGTTCTCTTCCGTTCAAAAAAACTGAACTGAACTGAACGGATGAAAAACGGAAGTCAGCGGATGGTCCAACGCTGACATCCGTATTTACATAGAGATACATTATGTCCGTTTTTCATCCGCAAAACGAACATACGGAACGCCCGTGTGAAAGAGCCCTTAGTGTCAGATTTGTCCACCGCAATGTCGAAGCTAAAAATTGCTGATCGCCACCATTACTAGTAAAAAACAATAAAAAAAATAAAAAGCCATAGTTTGTAGACGCTATAACTTTTGCGCAAACCAATCCCAGTATACTTATTAGGATTTTTTTTTGCCAAAAATATGTAACAGAATACATATCGGCCTATATTGATGAAAACATTTTTATTGGTTGTGTTTTATAGCAGAAAGTAATAAATATTGTTTTTTTAAAAAATTGTGGTTCTTTTTTTGTTTATAGCGCAAAAAATAAAAATCGCACAGGTGATCAAATACCACCAAAAGAAAGCTCTATTTATGGGGGGGGAAAAAAATGTAATTTTTTTTTTTTGTATACATCGTCACACGATGCCGCAGTTGTCAGTTAACCACTTAAGCCCCGGAAGATTTTAACCCCTTCCTGACCAGGGTTTTTTTTGCGATTTTTTACTGCGTGACTTTAACGGACAATCGCGTGGTCGTGCGACTCTGTACCTAAACGAATTTCACGTCCTTTTTTTCCCCACAAACAGAGCTTTCTTTTGGTGGTATTTGATCACCTGTGCGATTTTTTGATCATGCGCTATAAACAAAAAAAGAGCGTAAATTTTGCAAAAATAATGGAAAATTGATATCAAATACTTTTTTAAATTTTCCTTTCCTGATGGACTCCATGGCAGCATACGTTCAGGTAGGCCCCGCCTCCTCTCCTACCTTATAGGACCCCACTCCCATAAATCTTTGCTCCCTTTCAGCATCAGTGTTCTGTAACTAGCCTACTCAGGAATTGGGAGGGCACTCCTGCTGCCATGGAGTCCATCAGGAAAGGAAAATTACGGTAAGTATTTGATATCAATTTTCCATTTTCCTGACAGACTCCATGGCAGCATACGTTCGGGAAATAACTCACTATACACTCCCGGGTGGGAAGATGCTGAACAAAGAAAACTTTAATTGGCACTGTCAACTGACAGGACTTGAACGCCAAAGTTAACGGAAGATAAAGCAGCAGGTTCAGCACAGTAATGGGAAAGAAAAGTATTGACAGATGACCAGGAGGCTGCTTTGCAGATCACATCAGGCGCGACGTGTTTGGAAACTGCCCAAGACGTAGCGATGCTTCTGGTAGAATGAGCCGTAATCGCCTCTGGGGGAGCCAAGCCCTTTGCTCTATACGCCCACTGGATAGCCTGGACAATCCACGCAGCCACCGCTCTAGAAGAGGCACGCATTCCTTTCTTTTTGCCATGGAGAAGAACAAAAAGGAAATCCGATTGGTGGAAGGAGGATGTGGACTCCAAATATTAACTTAAAGTGTTGCCCACGTCTAGAGGATGGACTAGAGATTCCTCATCAGTTCTGAAGGTGGGAAGAACTATCTCAGAGTTTTCGTGGAAGACAGAGGTCACTTTCGGGTTTGACCCCAGCATAGGGATTAGGACCACTCTGTCCTGAAAGACGGTCAGAAAAGGCTCTTTGTAACCTAAACTATGTATCTCCGAGACCCTTTTAGCGGAGGTAATGGCCACCAAAAACACTGTCTTCAGCGTAAGCTCTTTGATTGACATGGTAGCAACAACCTTTGAAGAAAAAAAGTCCAAAACTAATGGGAGATCCCATTTTGGGAATCTCGGCTTTCTCTGAGGCCTGAGCCTGACTGCGCCAGTTCATGTCTTGCCCACTGAATTCCGGTGAAGGCTGAGATGGTAGAGACTTGCACCCGGAGAGAACTAACCGACAGGGAGAGATCCAGACCAGATTGCAAGAAACTCAGGATTTGCTGAATAGTAGGTGTACCTACTAGACCCGACCTCTGGGCTTGATGACTCATGAACCTAGCCCAGATCCTTTCATATACCCTGTTGGTGCTAGCTCTTCTTGAACTCATAAGAGTAGGAATCACCTCTTCTGGGCATCCGAGAGTCTCCAACCTCCCCCTCTCAAGAACCAAGCCCTGAGGTGCAGACGCGCAGGGCATGGATGCAGAGTAGGACCCTGAGATAGAAGGTCCGGCCTGAGAGGTAGAGGGATTGGATCCCTGAAGCTGAGAAGGGACAGCAGGGGAAACCAGGGCCTGTTGGGCCAGAAGGGAATTATTGCTATGATTTCTACTTCCTCCATCTTCAGTCTCCGCAGGAATTGGAGTACTATTGGTACTGGTGGAAAAGCATAAGCAGACTGGAAGTTCCATCTGTCCGTGAGGGCATCCACTCCGAAGGCTCGAGGATCCCTGAACCTCGTATAGTACTTCCGAAGTTTCTTGTTGCGTGGACTCGCAAACAGATCCCCTTGTGGCGACATCCCCAGGGACAGGACCCAATTGAACACCTCCTGATGGAGGGACCACTCGTTGTTGTCTAATTGGAATCTGGATAGAAAGTCTGCTTCCACATTCAACACTCCCGGAACAAAGACCGCCAAAAGGTTGGCCAGATGATGCTGGGCCCATGACATAATTGGTTCTGTTTCTTGAAGGAGAGACATGTGTCACGGAACCATGAACCAGACGTACAACAACAGATAAGTGAAAATAAGAAAGCTTTATTGAAAAACAAGCTATAAAGCAAAAGTCCAAACGGATGGCGAAACCGATGCAGAGTCTTTGCGAAGCCAGGGGCAGGAACCAGCAGGGTAGTCAGACGAAGCCAGGATCAGGAACCAGCAGGGTAGTCAGACGAAGCCAGGATCAGGAACCAGCAGGGTAGTCAGACGAAGCCAGGAACAGGAACCAGAAGTAGCAGCAGTCTTAGTAGCATGTGAACACAGGGGGACCAAGCAGGGAACTGAAGCCACAGACCTCCTATATATATGAGCTAGGTATCCAGCTCCTCCCAGTGGGAAGGAGGAGCCGCAGGGTGGGAGGCTACAAGAAACCCAGAAACCAAGATGGCCGCCAGCACATGTCAAACGAAGGAGAACAGCAAGAAGGTAAGACCATGACAACATGCTGCGAGTTCCTCCCTGCCTCTTGACGTATGCCACTGCCGTGGTGTTGTCCATCCTTAGCAACACTGAGGCCCCTTGATTTAGATAGTGAAAAGCCTGAAGGGCTTTGAGGGCAGCTCGTAATTCTAGGATATTGGACACCACTCCATGACCGGGAAAATTCCATCTGCCTTGTGCCACTTCTGACAGATAGTGGGCTCCCCAACCGGTACTGCTGGCATTGGAGGTTATCGTAATCCAGGAGATTGGAGCAATTGAGTGACAGTTGGTTAGATTCGCACGGCGTAACCACCAAGGAAGGCACCCCTTCATGAATGGAGTCAGGTGAATAACTTGCGACAAGTTCTCTGTCGTCCATTGTTGGAGAAACCCTTTCTGGAAGGGTCTCAGTTTCCACAGAGCCCACTTCACCATGGGTGAAGTAGCTACGAGAGTCCCTACTACCTTCAGACACTGACGAGCAGTGAGACGGGAGGCAGCGAGAGCAAGAGCCACCCTGCTCTGAACTACTGGGATTTTCTCTTCGGGCAGAGAAATGGTGCACTTCACCGTGTTGAATAGTGCTCCGAGAAACACCAGGGACTGCGTTGGCACCAGATGGCTCTTTTCTAGATTCAGAATCCACCCGAATTCCTGGAGCGTAGAGATCACCTGCTCCAGATGTGAGAGTAACTGAAGTCTGTCCTGGGACAGACGAAGGAGATCGTCCGGGTAATGATGCAATCTGATACCTCTGGTCCTGATGAGAGCCACAACCGCCAACAAGGTCTTGGAGAATGTGCGAGGCGAAGTTGAGAGCCCGAAGGGAAGACATGTAAATTGCATGTGGGCATGACCGACAGCAAACCGGAGAAACTGATGATATTCTTTTGCCACAAGTACATGGAAGTACGCATCTTTTAGGTCTATCGATGCTAGCCAGTCTCCTGGGAGAACCGAATGCTGTATTGTGACCAGGGATTCCATCTTGAATCTTTCTCGATGGATAGATCTGTTGAGATATGTGAGGTCTATTACCGGGCGCCAGGTGCCATTCTTTTTCTGGACAAGGAAGAGAGGTGAATAGACTCCCAGACCTCTTTCTGCTTCGGGAACTGGCACAACGGCTCGCTGAGCCAGTAGAGTGTCCACATAGCCAAGAAGAACCTTCTTTTTCTCTGCTGAAGGAGGAAGGGAAGTTGCCACGAACCTGGGTTTGGGCACGTTGTCGAACGCCCAAGAGTGCCCTTGGGACACAATATTTAAAACCCAGGGATCCTGGATCGAGGCCGCCCAGACATCCTGAAATTGGAGCAACCTGGCTCCTACCGGGAAAGCCTGGACGGGCCCAACCTCAAAAGGATTTGGTGGCCTCCCGGTCACCAGACAAAGAGCCTTTTGGGCCTTTCTGGAAGGTGGTTTGCCTTGACTTCCAACCTCTTCCGTAGGACTTGCCCGGTCTGTAGCTGCGTGCTTCCCTAGAGCGATTTACATTCTGCCTCTTCGGAAAAGGGCGCTCCTGAGCGCCTGGGCGTTTATCCTGAGGGAGGAACCCAGACTTCCCACCCATGGCCCGAGTTATGGCTGCATCCAATTTGTTCCCAAAGAGGGAAGAACCCTCAAAGGGAATCCGGCACCACGCCTGTTTTGATGCAGCGTCAGCTACCCAAGGACGAAGCCAGAGGGCTCGTTTAGTCGTGAATGAAGACAGCATAACTTGGGCCAAAAGGCAAATGGTGTCTATAGACGCCTCCCCCAAGAAACCCGCAGCCATCTTCAACTCCTGAATCGGAGAACATTGAAGAACTTCTTCCGAAACTCCTTTAAGAGTGTCATCCAGGGCGTTGATCCAAACTTCCATGGCTTTCGAAACTGTAGCCAGAGCCAATGCAGGCCATACCAGCTGAAAGATACGCCCGTTTGAGGTCGGCGTCAATCCTTCTATCCAAAGGATCTCTAAATGATACCGTATCCTCCAATGGAAGAGTGACATGCTTGACAAGTCGCATCACAGCTGCGTCCACCAGGGGAGGGGACTCCAGGTGCTTCACTTCCTCTTGTTTAAATGGATACAGTTTTGCCATTTTCGTGGTCAAGGAATTTTTCTTCTCCACCTTGCTCCACTCTTTGGAGATTATATCTCCCAGTTCCCCTAAAAAGGGAAAGTTCAAACGTTCTTTGCACAACTGTTTAAAGAACTTTTTCTGCTTTGGGGAGGAGACAGCCGGATCCCATTCAAGGGCTTCTCTCACCGCCTTGACTAAAGGAGAGACAAGGTTGAACTCAAACCCAGTACCGGAGTCATCCGAATCAGATTCAGAATCCGAAGGAAGAATGGAAGGATGGTTGGGTTGAGAAGATTCAGACGGATCCTGAAACAAAAAATCTCTTTCAGGAGAGCGGGATGGTCCTGCAGCAGTATTTGGCCTGTGTAGCTCAGCAAGAGAGTCTTTGAGGACTCTACGCACAACTTCCTCGATATGTTGGTCCGACTTTTCCCGTTCACCCGTAGCTTGGGCATAGCAGGGTTTACACAAAGAGGATCCATCCGTTACTAGGGTACTACACCCCCAGCACTTCTTCCCATGCGGACGCTCTGAGTGGCCATGATGCTTGGAGGAAGACTGACCACTGCGTCCCCTATCGTGGGGAGAGCTGCGTCTGGACCTAGACGAGGAGCGCCGGTGGTGCGGTTTAGAATGTCTGTCTTCACTGCGTGCGTGGGGCTGCTGGTCAGACCTAGAAAAGCTGGAGACAGACATATAGGACAGAGAAAGACATCAGCTAAAAGAACCTGCAGCTTCCCTGCCCCCAAAAATTGCCCAGCACATACCTTGTATGAGCAGGCTGGCCACTAGGGGGCTGAGAAGAATCCATACTTGTCAATAAACAGGACAGTGTCTTATCAGCGGGGCATGTAAAAGAAAAAGCAGGCTATAGGACACAACATTTGGCAGAAGACCAGGATAAAAAAGTAATTCTTGTGTGGCATCTTACCTTATTAGACTAAGCCAGAAACTGGGGGAGGCTATAACACGAGCCGACCTTCCCACCAGCTTCTGACACATCGGCAGTTTAAATAGACCGCTTTGCGGTCCGTGAGCGGTACTGCGCATGCGCAAGTGATGTCACGCATCATCCCGTGCACGCGCACATTCCTAACGCCGCCGGCGGCTACTGCGCATGCGTAGACAATGGCGCAACCCGGAAGAAGCGGCCGCGGACCGAAACCGGATTATAATGGGGTAACCAACAGCACACTCCCGGCGGACATTGATTAAGGGAAAGAGACCACAATGAACAAGCCGAATAAGGAAAAAAGGTGACCATAAAAGCATACATATCAGTGTAGGGTGACCATAATAAAAATGCCTATCAGGGGAAGGAGGTCTATGCTAAAACACAACAGGGAAAGAAAAAACACATAAGATAGTAAGAAAAGGGTCCCATAACAGGGCTTACCACCCTGCCCGGAGCAGAGACGGGTCCAGAGACGCACCACCAGCTGAATCTTCGGGCAATGATGGGCCACCCACCGCAGCTGGGCTCTCTCGGCCAGACCACAGAGCTCCTGCAAAGGGTCTCTTCTATTGCCCCCTCCATACCCTGCTTATAGCCAGGGCTTAGCGGAGGCTCCAAGACCCAATCCTGCTTCCGCGTATAGGACCGTATTTGTAGGAACATCACATTGTATGAATGAGGAGGACAAAAAAGGAACACTGATGCTGAAAGGGAGCAAAGATTTATGGGAGTGGGGTCCTATGAGGTAGGAGAGGAGGCGGGGCCTACCCAAACGTATGCTGCCATGGAGTCTGTCAGGAAAACAATATTTTTCACTTTTTTTATATGAAATTCCCCCCCAAAAAAATGTAAAAATAAAATTTTTTTAACATTTTCGGCCAATTTGTTTAATGCTACATATGTTTGGTAAAAAAAATCGCAAAAAGCGTATTTTGATTGGTTTGCGCAAAAGTTATCACGTTTACTAACAAAGGGAAAGATTTTTGTAATTTTTGGTGTTTTTTTTTTAACGAGTAATGGCGGCGATCTGCGATTTTTTTTGCGGTACTGCAACATTGCGGCGGACAGATCGGACCCTTGACTGACATTTTTGACACTTTTGGGGGTACCAGTGACATTACTGCAGTAATCAGTGCTATGCATATGCACTGTTACTGTAAAAATGACACTGGCAGGGAAGGGGTTAACTGTATTGGACAGGGAGGGGTTAAGTGTGTCCCTAGGGGCGTGATTCTAACTGTAGTGGGACATGGCTACTAGTGTAAAAACAGAGATCAACGGTTCTACATAGTAGAACCGTCTGATCTCCATTTTTACACAGGGGAGAATGACAGGCGGCTTGTTTACATAATCATAAATTTTATCAGCAGCACTTCCGGCTGCAGCCGCCTAGGCGATTACGTCACTAGGCGATCCACAAGGGCTCCTGGGATAGCGGCGTCATGTATTCCAGGAGTCCTTGCGAATCTGCTTAGTGGCAAAGTCACGCATTATTTCCAGACCGTTGCTATGGTCAGGAGGAAGGAGCGCCACACGGTGGCATCACTGCTGGTAGCCAGCTGCACCGAATTCCGTAAATAGATACAAGAGGGCTTCAGATGCCCACAGTGGACATGGACCCTGCCAGCTTCCGAGATCCAGGTAGTTTTACTTTATTAACCACTTCTGCACCGGAAGGATTTGCCCCCTTAATGAGCAGGCCATTTTTGTTGATTCGGCACTGCATTACTTTAACGGACAATTGTGCGACACTGTACCTAAAAAAAAAATTGATGTTCTTTTTTTCCCACAAATAGAGCCTTTTTTTGGTGGTATTTGATCACCTGTGCATTTTATTTTTTATTGGGCTATAAACAAAAAAAGAGCGACAATTCTGAAACCGTACAGGTTTGGTGCAGGGGAGGACTGGGCCAGGGTGCAGGGGGGCATTTGCCCCCTGGGCCGCTCTAATGCCCCATAAAAAATGCTTCTGCCACAGACATGACTAAAGGATTCTTGGTGAAGAGAAGTAAAAAGTCCCCACCGCTGACCTACTGAGTGCGGGATGAAGACAAGGACAGAGCGCAGGCCCCTCCCCCCAGCATGGATGGTGTAATATTTGTCTAAGCAGAAGCTGGTTCTATGCCCCACTGGAGACTCTCCTCCCCCGCCAGCCCCAACGGAGCTGTCCCAGCTCCCCCCAACCACCCTCTGCTGGCCAGGTTGGGAACCTGGATTCGGTCGGTGAGTAGGAGAGAGTACCTGCAGCGGAGCTTAGGCCTGGAATGGGGGTCCTGAGAAGGCCAGGAAGAGAGAGAGAGAGAGTGGGATGGGGCCAAGTCGCTGCACCAAGGGCCTCTGGTCTGTACTTGCCCCCTGGCCTGAAAGTGCCAGTCAGCCCCTGGTTTGGTGGTTCGCGCAGCTGAGCCAGCCTGCCGCTGTATATCTGCGGCGGGCAGTCGGCAAGTGGTTAAAACATAAATGACAAGGACTACACTCTAGATACTATCTATGTTGCAGATAAAGTGGACAAAATTACAGCAGATTATTAAAAAAATAATAAATTGACTTGGGGGACTGGAATTCTGCTTTAAGTCCCTTGTGCTGGTTTTTCTGGGTTGCTGTGATGTTGAGCTCCAGGCATTGTTATCCTAGGTGCACAATCTGTTGTAGGTGGTGGGAATATATCCAGAGAATGACAGGTGGGGAGACACATGTCTACCTCCAAATCAGGTTTTGGAGCACCAGAATACACACTTACCCAAAGAGGGGGGTGCTCATTAGCGCCCCCTTGGAAATCAGAAAAAAAATAATATTTGCAAGCAAAACTTGAATGTAGATGCATGCTATTATCGAGACGTTTATGACCAGGCTTGTTTAAAATAAAGTTTTCCTCTAAATTCTCCAGAAGACGCAAGCATCTTAGGAGCCTAATAACAGCGGTCTCCAAGTGCACTGGCGCCATTCCCTGTGTAAGCGCCGTAATGAAAGTTATTATTTCACTGGCCACAATAAAAGGTGACACCATATACAAATAAGACACAATGTCACCGTTTGAATATTCAATGTTTGTTGAATGACTAAAGTCATTAGATGTTGAGAGGTCTGTGAAGCCAATGCTAACAGTAACAGAGGGATGTATTCTCAGCTACAAAACAGAAAACCCTGCATATAACAGACAGGCATCATCAGCTGCAGGCATTAGTTTTGATTTCTACAGGAGAACAGCTATATACTCAGATTAAAAACACACAGTATATGAGAGTGATTTTACTAGCCAAATGATTTCTATTTCTGTCCATCCAGTCCTGGGATTCACACAGCTCTGCCATACAAGAGGACCTAATCTTACTCTGCCGCAGTGGCACTTTTAGCCCCCGTTCACATCATGGCAATTTGACATGTCAAATCACATGTCAAATCGGAGGCTAGTGCTGGTAACAGCACCACCCGAATCAGTGCGACGCTGCATCGTTTCCCAAAAGTAGTTCCTGCACTACTTTTGGCGACTTTAGGGGGCGATTTTTATAGACATCTGTGCAGGAACCCACACAGATGTCTGTCAAATTGCCCACGATCTTGCACTGACATACAGGTTTGAAATTGTGCGAGGAAGGATTTGAGCTAAGCTTGCAGAATAACACTTGTTTTTTTTTGGGGGGGGGGTATGGGATTTTTGGTGGGGGGGGGCACAATTAGGCATATTCCAGTGCACATTTGATGCAGTTATGCGTTTTACTCTATGCACACTACAAATCCCATAGTCCATAGTTCATCTCGGGAGTGAGCAATAGAGGGTGGCTACGTTCCTACATACAGTGGGACCATAGAAAATTAGCGTAGCCATCTTCTAACAAGAAGTTGGATCACAGCAGCAAAAATAAAGGAATTTGGAGGTTTGAAGGAGGCTGAGAGCAATAGAAGGGACTTTTTTGGGTTAACAATACATACTTGAATAGAGGATTCTTTTTTAAACCAGAGTTTAGTGTCACTTTAACCCTTGCAGTGCACAAGGGCCCCATTTCAGAAGCAAATTTGTTTTTTTTTGCAATTCCCAGAGTTTAGCCCAGCTTCAGCTTTTTTGTTCCTACTGCCCATTTCTGGCCTCCTTCTGCCAGTTACTGTAGAGGTTAGGTGAACTACTTTTGGTAAACAGTCCATTTTCCATCTAGGTGTATGACACTGACAACCAAGACGGAAGGAAGGACAGAGCGGTTTGGTTCTAAAACAGGGACAGTCCCTCCAATAAGGGACATTTGGGAGCCGTGCAGCATGAACTGCTGTGGCAGACATGCTACTTTTGTAAGAAGGGAAAACCCCTTTCTGTAAGTTTTTAGTGTACAGTTTGAGAATAGTAATGAAGGCAAACATTTTTTATTCATTCTAAATAGAGTAATAAGGGTTGAAACCCCTGTCAGTTTTTTTTTTTTTTTGCAATCTTTGTCCCATTAGAGAAATTGCTCTTTTTCTTCCTGTCCCATATACACAACTGGAAGTCAGGCAAATCACTGTTGTCACCAGAACTGTCAATTTATGCACATGGGGGATTGAAAAGTGCACGCATCTTACATGCTAGGAGAAGAACAGCTGAGGGAGTCAATGAGGGAGAAGGATCTGGGTGTTCTGGTAGATCATAAGCTTAATAATGGCATGCAATGCCAAACTGCGGGTTCCAAAGCAAGCAAAGTCCTTTCTTGTATTAAAAGAGGTATGGACTCTCTAGAAGGAGATATAATTTTTCCCCTGTACGTATCATTAGTAAGACCTCATCTGGAATATGCAGTTCAGAGAAGAGAAGAGCAACCAAACGGATAAGAGGCATTAAGGAGCTCAGCTATGGGAAAAGATTGGAGGAACTGAATTTATTCTCTCTTGAGAAGAGGAGATTACGGGGGATATGATCAACATGTATACATAAGGGGTCCAAATAGTGAACTTGGTGTTGCTTGCGTTATTCACTTTAAGGTCATCACAGAGGACAAGCGGGTACTCTTTACATCTGGAGGAAAAGAGATTTAGAGAGGAAGTAAAGCTTCCTCTGTAACTTGTACCTATTGGTAAGCCTATGATGAGGCCTACCTATAGGTACTGTAAATATCTCCTAAACATGTACCGTTTAGGATATATTTACTTTGCATGCAGCCAGTGACATCACTGGCGCATGCGCTCTGAAGGAATGGCCGCCTGTGCTGTTCCTTCAGAGCCCTGTGCCATGAACGATGGCTGCCGCACGCATGCGTGGGAGTGACATTATCGCGGCTCCGGGCAATCAGATGGCCGTAGGACGCAAACCCAGAAGGAAGACGGATGAACGTGTCAGTTGCATCACCAGTGTGCTGGCAGCACTGTGGGGGCTTTGTTCTAAGGTAAGTATTTTATAATGAGCTAGTGTGCAATACATACTAGCTCATTATGCCTTTTTCTTTCAGGTTTTTAATTTTTTTTTCTGAGGTTTACAACCTCTTTAATCTCCAAATACGTAAAGGTTTCTTAACAGTAAGAGCTGTTCCTCCCAAGACCTCCTGCTCTCTAGCTCCCTCGTCACCTACTCCCATGCTCGCCCCAAAGACTTTTCCAGAGCCTCTCAAATCCTATGGAACTTCTTACCCCAATCTGTCCGATTACCTCCTACTCTTTTAGCTTTTAGACGATCCCTGAAAACCCTCCTCTTCAGGCAAGCCTATCTGGCTCCCACCTAACAACCGTTCATTTTTATTTTCTCCATCAGCTCATCCCCCACAGTTATTACCTTTTGTTTCACTTCACCGTCCCTCTTAGATTGCAAACTCTAACAAGCAGGGCCCTCTGATTCCTACTGTATTGAATTGCATTGTATCAAAGGTGTATTTTAAATGATAGAGACAAAATATCAACCCAAAATTCCCCCAAAAAAACACATAAAACAAATGCTTTAAATTAGATTGCAGTTCAGTGAGAAAAATAAGTATTTGATCCCCAAGTAAAACATGACTTAGTACTTAGTGAAGAAACCCTTGTTGGCACGCACAGAGGAAAGACATTTCTTGTAGTTGGTGACCAGGTTTGCACACATCTCAGGAGGGATTTTGGTCCACTCTTCTTTACAGATCTTCTCTAAATCCTTAAGGTTTCTTGGCTGTCTCTTGGCAACCCGAAGTTTCAGCTCCCTCCATGCGTTTTCTATAGGATTAAGGCCTGAGACTGACTAGGCCACTCCATGACCCTAATGTACTTCTTCTTGAGCCACTCCTTTATTGCCTTGTTGTCTCTGAGGTCTACAGACAATTCCTTGGACTTTATGGCTTGGTTTGTGCTTTGACATGCACTGTTAACTGTGGGACCTTATGTAGACAGGTGTGTGCCTTTCCAAATCATGTCCAATTAATTGAATTCATCACAGGTGGACTCCAATCAAGTTGTAGAAACATCTCAAGCATGATCACTGGATACAGGATGCATCTGAGCTAAATTTTGAGTGTCTTGGCAAAGGCTGTAAATATCTATGTACATGGGATTTTTTTGTTTTTAATAAATTTGCAAATATGATGTTCGCCCAGGATTAGGCCTAGTTCCGGCGAGATCTGTCACCCTCTGTGTCTACCAAAAATAGTGGATGATAGATCAGTGTACCAGCGCACTGCTGGTACCATGTGATCGCTGTGACCAATCACAGCAGATCACATAACAATTGTACAGAATGAATCCCTTTGATTCATGCCATTCATTGTGTACATCTCTGTGATCTCTGTGATTGGTCACAGTGATCACGTGGCACAGACAGGGCCAATCCCAGCCCATCTGTACCATATGACTAGCTGAGGCCAATCACAGCTAATCAAAATACACACTGAATTAATCTATTCACTGTTAAGCTTTCTGGATACTTTTCGGATGCACTTTATATAAAATCCTTAACCACTTCTGGACCGGAAGGATTCAGCACGGACAATTGCGCGGTCGTGCTACGCTGTACCTAAATAAAATTGATGTCTGTTTTCCCCCAGAAATAGAGCTTTCTTTTGGAGGTATTTGATCACTTCTGCAATTTTAATTTTTTGCACTATAAACAACAAAATGCAACAATTTTGAAAAAAAATATATATATTTTTCACTTTCTGCTATATAACATTCAGAAAAAAAGAAAAACATTTAAAAATCTAGATTTTTTAACATTTTAAGCCAATTTGTTTTCTGCTACATATTTTTGGTTAAAAAAATGGCAATAAGCGTATTTTCATTGGTTTGCATAAAAGTTATCGCATCTACTAACTACGGGAAAGATTTTATTGTTTTTTTTTTTTTTTACTAGTAATGGCAGCGACCTGTGATTTTTAGTGGGACTGCGACATTGCGGCATACAGATTGGACCCCTAACTGACATTTTTGACACTTTTGGGGGGACCAGTGACATTACTACAGTAATCAGTGCTAAAAATATGCACTGTTACTGTACTAATAACACTGTCAGGGAAGGGGTTAACACTGTGGGTGATCAAGAGGTTAAATGTAAGCCTAGGGAACTTTTTCTAACTGTATGGGGGTTGGGCTTTTGAAATGATCACAGAGACCTTTGATCCTATATAGAAGGATCACAGGCGCTCTGTGATCATTGCAGAGAGCTGCTGGCCCCCTGCATCGGAGTCCCCGCTGCCGATAGGGGGCGGGAGCGCGCCACCGGCAGCGCACGGTCGCCCTCTAGCTGCAGTCGCGCGACCAATGTATACCTACGTCGATTCGCGCAGGAGGGACTGCTTGCTGCAGTAAAACTGCGGCGGGCGCACCTTAAGCGGCTAATGTATCCAAAATGAAAAATAAAACTTTTGCCTTTAGTTCTACTTTAAATTGAAAGAATTCCTCATTAATTTTTCTTCTGGTTAGTCAGCGGCTCCACATAGCCCTTGTTTGGAACGCAGCCTACGGTCACATATTGTTCTCAATAAGTAGTTCTGCATTCCTGAGCCGAGCCACGTATATCACACTACGCTGCAAGGGAGCCTTGCCAGGGAACATAGTATTCTAACCATACTACGTCTGCTGCACCCTGTAAAGTATACATTATTCCTTTAGACCGGGAAGCCAAAAACTACTCATCAGACGGAGATTGTCTGGCTTTGTTTGTGTATAGTGGACCTGCGGGATTATCAGTTCTGAAATAGCCTTTCCATATCGTTGTGTATTTCCGCAAGTGAAGCGTGTCCATCTGCTGAAGGGCTGGATCTGGAAGAATGTGGAGTTCCCAGATCTCTCCTGCCAAAATCCATCTATGAGAACAGTAACCATACAGTGATTCACTGCGCAAACCAGGAGCCGCCTATAAACAGAGGGAAAGGAAGTCTCACACCCTTCTATAAAACCCTGCTTATAATACTCATAACTATATACACCACGTTTACTATCCTCTATTATAGGAAGGAGCACTGATACAAAGCCTGAAAAAATTTGTAACTGAAGGCAAAACTTTTTTTTTTTGTCCCATTGTGGAGATTTTTCTTCACTTCCTGTCTCATAGGCAAAACAGGAAGCTAGAGAAAATCCTACCAAAGTAAGTAAATCCCTGGTTGTCACCAGAACTAGTGTATATGGGCTGGGTATAACAAGATGGATATATATACAAGACTCACCCAAGCTCTACCGCCATATAAATGATGTGAAGACTGAGTGCTGATGCTCAGGCCAACCAGTCCACTGTAGATAATCCAGCAAAAAGCCAGCAACTCGGTGCTTCTTCTTAAAATATCCTTTATTGATACACAACAGCAAATACAATGTCCATAGAGGCTAACGCGTTTCGGCCTCAGCCTTCCTCATAGCAAGATGTCTGCTACTGCCTTCTGACTGCGGGCTTACTGTGGCCAAGTGCAGGGTGTAACAAGATTGGCTTTGTGGTGTTCTGACGGAAGGTCACTTCCTTTACCCAATCTGACGGGTCGCCAATTCTGACGGAACAATGTGTCTTGGGAAAATACAGGGGCTGTGCTCCTGCCCTGGCCAGCATACCTGCCAGTGTGTTCTTGAATGTTGATGGTGCGCTGACTCCCTCTGTCTTCTCTCCGCCCACTGACTTCCAAGAAGAATCGGATTAAGCATCGGAGCATTTGCATGAGCACAAATACTGGTGCAAATGCTCGGTTTCGGCACCGATACTAGTATCAGTATCAGTGCAACCCTCGTAGGTATGCACTAGGGATCGGCAATATATTGGCAATGCCAATATATCAGGAGCCGATCTGCACTTTCCCCGATATATCGGAATCAGCCCCTGAGTTTACCGATATTGTCAATATTTAGGGAAAGTGCTGTACCAGAGTGATGCCTGCAGCTAAAGACATCACCCCGGTACCTTCGTCCATAGCCGGCGGTCGGCTGTCTTGTAATGACAACCGATGTGGCTGAGAAGCTGGTCAGCTGTCATTACAAGGAGCGGGAGGGGACATCTCCCCCCTCCCGCCGCCTTCCGTGGTTCACCCGGGTCTCCCGTCCCACCGGGAGACCCAGGCATCCTACCTGCACGGCCGCCGAAGAGAAGACCCGATCAAAGCCGCATTCGACTCTGATTGGGTCTCCATGTAAAAAGCCAGGAAGTGATGTCATGACATCACTTCCAGGTGCTCGGCGGCAAATTACAAAAAATGCGAGCTTTTATAACAGCCTAACTTGGCGTTTTGAATGCTTTTAAGTGCAGAGGAGGGGTTTGGGGTCTTTTAGACCCCCAGATCCCTCCACCAGAAGACCTGTGGAAAACATTTTTTTTTTTAAATGTCCGAAAATATCGGCCAATATCGACAGATACCGATATCCGATGACCAAAATATCGGTATCGGCAATAAAAAAACAATATTGGTCGATCACTAGTATGCACACATACTGTAAGTATTCCATTGCGGTCCACTAATGAGTGCATATTAACACGTTACTGCATGCATTAACAAGTGGTGTGTGAAGACAGCTTATTCATTGTAAATGGACTGCCAACAAACCACAGAGGGCGAAAAAAACATACATGACCCTTTTTTGGTAACACAACACACTACAAATGACATGTTGTACTGTATTGTACAGTGTGTTCACAATGAATGGCTCCACCATACAGAGCAGGTATGTTGCCATGCAATGCAGAAGCCTGCGTTCATCCATGAATTCCCACCATAGTGGAAGGTGTTTGTGAGAGGCCAGACATCATCCCAACCACTGGTTCCTGTGCTGAAGTTATAAAATCTGCATACAGTAAAGCCACTATGAATAGGGTTTATTAGTGTAATATGTGTGTCTGTTGTTATCCGTGAGACAGTCACACAATTAGGTTACACGTAGGTGGAGTGTTATTCGCTTACATTAGAAAGGTGCAAATATTTTAAAATGTCAAGTTAGTCATGGAAGCCTACATTGTGGTCTGACTTTTTTAGTTTCTCAACCCAGACTAAACAAATATGAAACTGTGTGAAAACTGGAACTAAATATAAAGCTTTTAAAACCTCAATCTGCCACCTAGTTAATCTGTCTGCCCATCCATCCATCCATTCATAGCCCTATAACTTTTTATATGAAAGTTTTAACAGAAGTGGGCCATCAGATATTATTTACAATTCCAAAGAACCGATTGCCAAATGGTCCAATCGCTCCCTTGGCAAACCGCGCTATAATTTAAAGTGAATAAGTGCCAATAAATACAAAAAATCAATAATTGATATAATAATTGATATAAATAAATACATAGGCTCGTGAAAAATTCATTAAAAGAGTGTGCATCTAATGTGAATTTGATAATTTAGCAAACCATGATATTTGAATACAACAATATATACATAAAAATAAAGTGCTGAATAGTGCTTTAAAATAAAATATGGTTTATTAATAAATAAATAAATAATGTCCGTGGACTAACACGGTTCAAATTAGTGCAAATTAATTGTATGTGCACTGTGCAAAGCGTAAAAATTGTCCTTATTGCGCATGTGGTTCACACGTGAAGATTGTGGATCGCTCTTCAGAGGGACTTCAGAGGGACTTCCACAATAAAGTGATCAAATCCACCACCAGCAGCAAAACTCACTTAACAGAGGTAAGTATACGACTCACAAAATATATCCATCATAGATGTTAAACCCCATCAAAGGTAATTTCCACAAGCCATGCTAAGTAGGAGGGTGTATCAGATCTCCATCACATTATCTCAAGGGTACATATCTAGGGAAGATAGAAGAAATAGAGGCTTCAATAACATTATATCGTCTTTATTATTGAGTAATTTAAGGATTAAAACAACTGACGAGCATATAAATGAATCAGGGTCTTCAGGATACACGGGGACGCCGATTGCGATCCACCTGCATCCCAAACGGCAGAAGTGACGTATCACGTTAGCCCGAAACCCAACGCGTTTTGTCAGGAGCGTCTGACGTCATCAGGGGTCATCATAAAATATTATTGTATGTTAAAGTGGTATATTTTTATTTTTTTCCTACAGATAAGCCTATTTTAAGTTGTGAATATCTCCCAAACATTCTTAAACACCATTCAGGAAATATTCACGCTGGCTGAAGCTAATGATGTCACTGCACATGTGCACACTGAATGTGTTGTGATTGCAGGGTGACTCCCGTGTGCATGTGCGGGATTAGGGTCATTGCAGCCCAACCATGCAAATGGCCAGATGGCAGAAACCTAGAAGAAAGACCAGGCAAAGATAAAAGCGTCCGGAGCGGTGGGGAGCAGACCTCCCTACAGTAGGTCACAAGAACGAGTATCCCTGTTGGAAGATTTTCCTTCTATTACTTTTCTGGGAACATCCCAACATTTGGCATTTTCTTTCACTTTTATTTTCTGTGATAATGGTAAACAGGACAAATAGGGAAGTTGCATCTCCCTAAAAGGGGCAGAGACAGCAATAAAAACCTAATACTATAGGTGTACTAATCTCCCTCCTCTCTGGCCAAAACTAGAAGAGAAAGTTTTGCTTTTAGTTATACTTTAAGCCTGCTATATGTAGCTCACAGATGAATTGGGATCCCCCACCTTGCACAGCCAGGCACAATGCATTTTCCACTCCAGAGACAGAGAACAGTCCATGACTTTGTTTTTGTGGTTTATTGAGGGTTAATAACTTGGATGAGATGGGAGGTTATAGGATACCCACTTGACTTCAGTAACAAACTTGGCAACAACTTTAGAGACATCTTTCCTATACATAGTCTATATACAGTCTCTCAACACTCCTCCAGCATTTCATTTGCTTGCAGTTCCAACTGAAACACTGTTTGTGGATCTGACAGGCACAGTCAGATTTTTAGCAATGGCCCTTAGCAGGCAGGAACTCTAAGCCTCTTGTGTAGAAATTACAGCTTTTATTACTCCTCCTGAGGCTACTTGTCCCAGCATCACCTCTTCAGGCACTGCCAACCCACCTGGCTGCCTCTTTCACTAGCCCTCCAGGCTAACTTTCCTCTACAGTCCTCCACACTGACTCTCACCAGCCCACCCGGCTGACTCTCAGGAGATCTCCCAAGGAAGGGATGAAGACTTGGTACAACACGGTCTTCAGGGAGAACTAGCTACATGTGGCAGTCTCACCCCTTGTAAGTCCTCAGTAGTGCTGCTCTACTCAAGCCGTCCTACATCTTGCTCCAGTTCTTCCAGAAAGAGCTTCCTCTGTGTTTTATGGCAGAATCCTTCCAGCACCTGAGCCCCAGCCCAAGGTCACTCCCCCCAGATTAGGGGGTACCCCAGAGTTCCACCCACAGTCTTCTACCCGACTACCCTTGCTGGCATGTCTCATGCCTATTCATGAGGTAAGCCTTGCCCCCTGCCAGCCCTTTACTGGGTATTGGCTGAGGACTTCAAAAATATTTCAAACAGCACCTCCTCACCTCCACCCACCAGCTCTAGAAGTTTCTACAACCTTCCAGACCAAGGGGAGGAACCAGAGGAGCTGTCAGAATAAGTCATCCCTAACTCACTGAAGCTTGACCCAGATTCACAGCTCAGGCTTAGTCCTGAGCTGAACTCAATTTTGCTACACTAACAAACCTATATTACAAAAAAAACTATCTTAGATCTAGCACACACTAGAAAGTACTACACATACATGGCTCAAATTTCATCCCCTTCCCGCTGAATCATCATGTACAGAACAAAGGAGAATATTTGCGGTTAAGCACTAATTATGAATGAGGACTACAACTATATCCTTCATTTGTACAGGAACTGCTGTCCCTCCAAATACAAAGAGCAGAATCCAGCTGTCAAACTGACAGCCTAGCCCAGCAGATTACAAATTGTTTCAAATAGCTTGGGTAGAGATATTAAAACAGCACTGTATGTGAAAGACAGATGATGTTTACACTAATGCAGCATGAGAAACGTTGTGATTCACGCATCTTTCCTACACCTCATTCAAATCGCACTTCCCTTGCAATCCGCAGCAGGTGTCAGTGCAATAATAACGGCATTGCAAATGCAGTGTATTTGCCAGCACCGTATTGATCTGCATTGCATGGTTCAAAACTAATATGCGATCTAGTTGCAATGAGGCTCCAAAATTCTTTGGTGTGATTTAAGCCCATTCAAAATGATTCAGCGCACTGAATCGCATGTGAATTGAACCAGCATTCCATGCTGGGTAATGTGGCGATCGGCTGTTCCCTACTAACCACATCTCCACCAGTGCTCCAATGCAATTGCCATCCAGGACCGCCACATAAACCACCATGTCTGCTTGACTTGCTAACATGTGAGTTGCCCTTTGTCTTACGCTTTTAATAAACTGGAATATCACTAATGCTGCACTTCTTCTGGCACCCCTCTATGCTTTCTTTTGTGTATATGGAGGTTGTCTATTTGTTTTTTTTCTATTGGTTGAACTAGATGGACATGTGTCTTTTTTCAACCTGGCTGACTATGTAAATACCACAAATTGAATGATATGACTGAAATGTGTTGTCTGCCAACACAAGACAACACATAGCAGACATAGCAAATAGTGCACCAAACTTGGAGGAACATAATAGAGTCACCATAGGGTTTAGAAAAACTGGCCTGGCCATCACTGGTCAAAACCCCAAGTTAGAGGCTTTTCAAACATGCAATGTTTAAATGGTGGGTCACGAGTTAAAGCTATTATAATCGAACACCTTGCAAAATAACCCATTCAGTTTAAAATAGAAATAAAAGGAAAAACATTTTTGCATAGGTACCAAAAAAAAAAAAAAAAAAAACATTAATACCTTTTTTCCCTTTTTTAAAAGTGATCACACTCCCTTTGTTCTCAGCTGCATAAGAGCTGGGGGGAGGAGAAGCAGCAGAACGCTGAGCTTCCCAGTGAATGGTTGTGCAGTGGGGGCATGTCAGGACAAGTCTGATCATTGAAGAAAGCATACTGAGCTCCCAGCATAGCTAGAGAACTGACCACGGTGTCTTCTACTGCTCCCTGCTTGGAGGAGAGCATACTGAGCTCCCAGCATAGCTAGAGAACTGACCACGGTGTCTTCTACTGCTCCCTGCTTGGAGGAGAGCATACTGAGCTCCCAGCACAGCTAGAGAACTGACCACAGTGTCTTCTCCTGCTCCCTGCTGGTAGGAGAGCATGCTGAGCTCCCAACATAGCTAGAGAACTTACCACGGTGTCTTCTACTGCTCCGTGCTTGGAGGAGAGCATACTGAGCTCCCAGCATAGATAGAGAACTGACCACCATGTGCTCTCCTGCTTAGATTGTTTAGTAAATGGCTGTCCAGTGAATGACTGTGCAGTGCAACACTCACCATTTTATTTTCTAGGACCCCTGCTTAATAATATATATAATGTTTGAGGGTTCTAGGTAATTTTCTAAATGCTGATTTTTACATTTGGAGAATTGGCGCGGTAGGTAAGTAGTTAAAGTGATTGTAAACGATCACCTTGAAAAACAACCCATTCGGTTTAAAATAGAAATGAACGGCAAAACATTTTTGTATAGATATATAAAAAATTATAAATACCTTTTTTCCCTTTTTTTATACGCGATCACATTCCCTCTGTTCTCAGCTGCATAGGAGCTGGGGGAGGAGACGCATGAGTATACAGATTTTCCCTGTGAATGGCCCTGCGGTGGGGGCGTGTCAGGACAAGTCTGATCATTGGAGGAAAGTTCACTGAGTTCCCAGCAAGGCTAGAGAGCTGACCACGATGCCTTCTCCTGCTTAGTGTGATCAGTTTTAATAGGAAAGCAGAGAGACTGGCAGGAACACCAGGGATTTCACACAATAGGAGCAATACAAAGATAACAGGATACTTTCTCATACAGGTACATGGTACAGCAGGCACATATCAGGAATATGAAGTGTTGGGGTAACAAACGCTTTACGTTCAATGATAAACAAGCATGCTTTGCCCTGAATCATATTTCTATCTCCTAATAAAATCACTCTAGATGCCTGCAAGTCATATCAACTCCTTCTCAGAGCACTCCAGTGGCCCAAACCCTAGGGGCGCCTTATTACACAAACATGAACGTCGGTCATAAAGTTAAAGAGTAATTCTACTTTTGCTGGGAAAAAAAAAACATTGCCCTCTGGGTGATCTCTGTACATTGCAGGGGTTGTAACAAACTTTGTTGCAGACTCCTACTTTTTGTTATTCTGAAGGAAAAACTGTTTGTCTGTCTGTGCCCATGCGGAAAGTGAATCTAATGGCAGTGGTGTTATAATTATCAGTCAGCGGCTGCACCTGCAGGGCTCTAATGAGGAAAGTGGCAGGGTTTGCATCCTTTTAGACGTGATTTCCCTTTGAGAGTATTTTATCAAAAATCAAATTTTTGTTCCAGGGGATGCTCAAAATCTGACGTGTCCTTTAGTGCAGACTTCTGGGAAAATCAGTGAGCCAATCACACAAGCAGGAAATTACATTTTCAGGGGACATGACTAGGGTAGCTCAGAGGTATCCATATAACTACCACATAACCCCTTATAAGCCCCACCCCCCTTTTTATCCCATTAAGACACAAGGTGGAGTTAGATGGCCTTTTATTAAACAACATAAATACAGGGGTATACAATGTACGGGTAACAGTAAACACACACACATGGGTTGAAATGGTTGGACTGATGTCTTTTTTCAACTTCACCAACTATGTAACTAATAATAAATAACAATAAAATAACAGTAACATAAACCAAAGCTAGATGTCCCCAGCCGCAGAACACCGACTCAGGGACATTACCACTTGTCCCACAGACCTTACAGGTCTATCACTACCTGGTTCCTCTCATTGGACCACACCCAACCAGAGGACACCATACCAACGATGGTTCCCCACTTGTATCACACCAACAGATTCTTAACCCCATCCAAGGGGTCCCAACAGCCATCTCCATACCTACCCTTCTAACCAACGTACCCTTTCTCAGGAAGGGAGGGCGGGACGTTCATCCGATGGCTTCCCACTCCGACTGTTACTGTACCACCCCTTTCTACCATCTTTTCTTCTGTGCTCCTCCCCATTACCCCATCTACCCAACCAATCATGTAAGACTCTCACCTCTCTCTATGTACATTAACTCTATGCTGTCTGGTTCCTCTTCCACCCTATCATGCCAGCCCTACGCTTCATTTGTTCCTCCTAGCTCAGAAAATTACAGCGCTGCAGATTGAAAAGGGAAAGTCATTTTTTATAACATTCAATCACAATTATGACTTGAGTCACAACTGTATATGCTATATTATTTTTTTTATTTGCTAAATTTTTTTTTCCATGACAGTGGAGTTACCCTTTGAAGGTTTGGCCCAGGTTGATTTACAAACAACTAGAAGTTCCTGCTATTCCTTTTTAGATTTGGATTGTGAAGGATTTCATTTGATACAGGTTTACTTTAACATAGGGGGCAGTCCTATAAATTAAAGTGATTGTAAAATTATTATTTTTTTGATAAATAACAAACATGTCATACTTACCTGCTCTGTGCGAGGGTTTTACACAGAGCAGCCCCAATCCTCCCTTTCTGGGGTACCCAACGTCACTTCTGGGTCCTCCTTTTCATCGGGTGCCCCCACTGAGAGCCACTTTCCATTGGGGCATCTTTGCGGGCACGCTCCCAAGTCCCGCTGCTGCGTCCACTCCATTTACACAGACAGCAGGACTTGGCCTCGCCCCCGCTCTCGTGTCACTGGATTTGATTGACAGCAGTGGGAGCCAATGCTGCTACTAAGAGGCAGAGACAGCCGATGCTGCTATTAATCTATCCAATGAGGACCCGAGACAGCGGCTGGAGCTGTTGGGCTCATGCTCGTCGCTGGAATTTTCAGGTTCTGGTAAGATTAACGGTGGGTCTGGAGGACAGCTGTAACCAAGAAGGTTTTTCACCTTAATGCATAGAATGTATTAAGGTGAAAAACGGTGAAAAACCTTGAGACTTTACAACTTCTTTAATCAGCATGATGGTATGCTCTTTGGAGACAAACTAGGTAGAAAGAAGTTGCTAGTTTAGGCACATACACTATATTATCAAAAGTATTGGGACACCTGCCTTTACACGCACATGAACTTTAATGGCATCCCAGTCTTAGTCCGTAGGGTTCAATATTGAGTTTTCCCACCCTTTGCAGCTATAACAGCTTCAACTCTTCTGGGAAGGCTGTCCACAAGGTTTAGGAGTGTGTCTATGGGAATGTTTCACTATTCTTCCAAAAGCGCATTTGTGAGGTGAGGCACTGATGTTGGCCTGGCTTACAGTCTCTGCTCCAATTCACCCCAAAGGTGTTCTATCAGGTTAAGGTCAGGTGCAGGCCAGTAAAGTTCTTCCACCCCAAACTCGCTCATCCATGTCTTTGTGGACCTTGCTTTGTTCACTGGTCCAAATAATTTAAAGGAGGGGGGATTATGGTGTGGGGTTGTTTTTCAGGGGCTGCGCTTGGCCCCTTAGTTCCAGTGAAGGGAACTCTTAAAGGAGTTTTAAAGGCAGAAGGTTTTTTACCTTATTGAATTCTATGCATTAAGATAAAAAAAAAGCCTTCTGTGTGTAGCAGCTGCCCCAGCACCTCCTAATACTTACCAGAGCCCCTTCTCTATCCAGCAATGTTTACGAATCCCTCAGCTGTCCGGGACTCTCCCTTCTTATTGGCTATGACATAGCAGCGGTGCCATTGGCTCCCGCTCCTATCAATTAAAGTCAGTTAGTAAATCAGGAGAGAGAGAGGGGGTGGGGCCAAATGGCAGCTCCGTGTCTGAATGGACACACGGAACTGCAGCTCGGCTCGGGTGCCCCCCATAGCAAGCTGCTTACTGTGAAGGCAATCAACAGGAGGGAGGGGCCAGGAGCAGCGAAGAGGGACCCAAGTAGAGGAGGATCCGGGCTGCTCTGTGCAATACCAACTGCACAGAGGAGGTAAATATAATAAGTTAATTATTAAAAAATAAATAAAAAAACACAAGACTTTACAATCACTTTAAGGTGCCAGCATACCAAGACATTTTGGACAATTTTATGCTCCCAACTTTGTGGTAACAGTTTGGGGATGACCCCTTTCTGTTCTAACATGACTGCACACCAGTGCACAAAGCAAGGTCCATAAAGACATGGATGAGCGAGTTTGGGATAGAGGAACTTGACTGGCCTGTGCAGAGTCCTGACCTCAACCTGAAAGGACACCTTTGGGATGAATTAGAGTGCAGACTGCAAGCCAGACCTTATAATCTAACATCAGTGCCTCACCTCACAGATGCGCTTCTGGAAGAATGGTCAAACATTCCCATAGACACACTGCTAAACCATGTGGACAGCCTTCCCAGAAGAGTTGAAGCTGTTATAGCTGTAAAGGGTGGGCCAACTCAATATTGAACCCTACGGACTAAGACTGGGATGCCATTAAAGTTCATGTAAAGGCAGGCGTCCCAATACTTTTGACAATATAGTGTATCATATGTCCTATGGTTCTCAATTTGTTCAAAATATCCAAAGAAATCAATATAAGTAAATCAGCATTTGAGGGGCTTGTTGACTGTGAGTGAAAAAGGAACTTGCTCATGGAATGCGAAAACAGGCAATTTGAAAGTTTTTCTCATACAAATTCATTTTGGTAAAAGTGCTCTTCTAGCTAGAAAGAAAACTTTAGAAGAGGCTGTTAAGATCTTAGAAATTGTGATCGCAATGAGAAAAACAGCATCAGCAGCCAAGAGGATCTGTACAGAGAAGCCTTACCAATCAAAAGACTTAACATCTCACAGAGAACAGCGACTAAATAGAATACAGCAACAATTGATCTTACTACATTTCCTAAACGTGCTCAGGCATACATTTGTACCCACTACAATAGTGTAGAAAGCTATCGGCAGGGTAAACATTATTTAAGCAACACACAAGGAAAGATAGACAGAAAAATGATATATTCTCTCACAGCCCCAGAAATCTAGACAATAGTCCTACACCTGTCTCCCTAGCAGGCTCCTTAAGGCTCCATCACGATCCCGAACCATTGCAAGTCGCGGGATGCCTGTGCATTGCCCGTGACTTGCAATGGCACCCCAACCGCGGCACGATTTGCCGCAATTGTCACCCGACGAATCGTGGTAAAATAGCACAAAGAGAATTGTGGGACCCCTGTCACCCAAAAAAAGTACAAGAACTTCTTTTGGGCGACAGGCGTCCCGTGATTCTGTTTTGTGCGATTTTACCATGATTCATCCGTCGACAATCGTAGAAAAATCGCGCCACGTTTGGGGTGCCATTGCAAATCACAGGAATCGCACAGGCGTCCCGCGACTTGCATTGGTTCGGGATCACGGGCAATACTGCCCGTGATCCGAGACGCCTATATGTAAATGTAGCCTAACATTCTCAAGCCAGAAAATGAACCCACCAGCGGCAGAAGTGTACCATAGAGCTGACCGAGGGCCAGATGGTCCCCATCATCTCGATAACTCTCAGAGGCCGGAAAAGACATCATGACGTCACTTCCGGCACCGGCAGATGTAAACACTGGCATTTTTCTGTTAGAAAGCCTGAGATCGATTTATTTATTTTTTGGATCTCAGGCTTTCCAGCCTAGAGGAGAGATGTGGGGTCTTATAGACCCCACATCTCTCCATAAAGAGGACCTGTCATGCCCTATTCCTATTACAAGGGATGTTTACATTCCTTGCAATATGAATAAAAAGTGAGCAAAAAGTAAAAAACTTTAAATAAAATAAATATGCTAGCACACAGAAGCACACGCATATGTAGGTCGCGCCCGCATATTTAAACAACATTCAAACCACACATGTGAGGTATGGCCGTGAATATTAGAATGAGAGCAATATTTCTAGTACTAGACCTCCTCTGTAACTCTAAACTGATAACCTGTAAAAATGTTAAACCATGGCCTATGGAGATTATTAAGTACCGTATTTTGGCACCATTCCACAAGTGTGCCCAATTTTAAAGTGTGACATGTTAGGTATCTGACTACTCGGTGCAGCATCATCTTTTACATTACAAAAAAAAATAGGGCTAACTTTAGTGTTTTGTTTTTTTTTTAATTCATGAAAGTGTTTTTTTTCCAAAACAATCGCATTTAAAAAATTGCTGCGCAAATACCGTGTGACATAAAAAAGCTGCAACAACCGCCATTTTATTCCCTAGGGTCTCTGCTAAAAATATATATATATATATATATATATATATATATATATATATATATAATGTTTGGGGATCCTTACAAATTTTCTAGAAAAAAATTATGATTTTTACATGTAGGAGAGAAGTGTCAGAATTGGCTTGGGAGGCAAACCTTTAAAAGTGAAGATTTACTTTGTTATAGGGAGCAAATAAAATGGTGATTGTGTCTCAACAGTAGCATTGGAAATCTACCTATTGCGTTGAATTATAGCCTGAAAAATAGCATTGCACTTCCTGTGCCTAGGCACTAATGTGAGCCTTTGAGCCTCATAGCTGTATAGCTGTTGCTTGACATCATCTAACTGCTGCTTTTGACTGCTAGTCCCAGTGGATTTATGGTGATAGTTAGTAAGGTCATTACTGTGCTGCTCATGCTGGAGAGAAAGTTGTACCTGAGTACCTGCAGACTTCTGCTTGTGGATCTTTGATTCTTGCACCTCTCCTGAATATTCCATCACCAGTAATCAGATCAAGTCATCAAGCGAGCAGCTCTGAGGGAAACAAAACCTTGAACCTCTAGCAATAAAGCCACCTTTACAAAGAGACTGAGTGCAGAAAAAGGCAAGGTAAATTAGTATTGGATAAAATATTAGCTGCTGGGAAACAGGAAATATGGATGACTCTGCTTGTCCTCCGCTTGCCACACTTCTGTCTCTTTAAAGTAGGCTTTCTTGAAGTAAATGGGAGGTTGCATTGTTAACAGTTGCCTGCCTGTCAGTTATTCAGTACCTTGAGTCACTAACCCAAATAAGAACTTCTGTATTTCCTGATATGTATGTCTGTTCTAGATCTGTGACTCAAAAAGTATGTCTATTACAGGAACTCAGGTCTATAGTTATAGGGTGCATTGTAATGAGAAAAAATACTCTTGCTTTTTCAAATCCTAACTGCTAAGGATAGACTTAGCAGTTGGTTCCTCTAGTATTATTCTATTAAAATGGTTGTAAAGACTTAAAGCAGAGTTCCACCCAAAAGTGGAACTTCCGCTTTAAGTAGTCCTAACCCCCTGACAAGCCACATTTGGCATGTCATTTTTTGGGGGGGGGGGGAGCGGGTATCTAGTTTTGACAGGTACCCGCTCCCACTTCCGCTCGGAGCGCCGCGGCGCCCTGAGCGGAAGTTCTCCTCTCTCCCTCCCTCTCTGCAATCTTCTGGGACATGTCAGAGGTCCCAGAAGATTGCCGGCCAATCACGACGCATAGCGCAACTCGCGCATGCGCAGTGCGTACCCGGCTGTGAAGCCGCAAACTGTCACAGCCGGGAGCCCACACCAGTGATGCCGGCGCCGCAGAGCAGAGAGGGAGAAGACGGCGCATTGCTGGACTGTGGGACAGGTGAATGTGCGGTTAGGCTGGAACTCCGCTTTAAGTTTTTTTTTTTACCTTCATGCATTCTATGCATAAAGTTAGAAAAATCTTCTGTGTGCAGCAGCCCCCCAGCCCTTCCCTAATATTTACCTGAGCCCCTTCTCGATCCAGCGATGTGCAAAAGAGCAGAAGCTCTCCCAGGGCTCTTCCTCCTCATTGGCTGAGACACCAGCGGGAGCCATTAGCTACTGCCAACCACAGCCAGTGAGCCAATAGGGAGAGAGCGGAGGCAGGGCCAAGCCGCACTCTGTGTGTGAAGGGACACACAGGGTAGCTGCTCAGAAGCAATAAGTTTGTTATTATATATTTTTTTTTATACTGCCTTTAACCACTTTACCACCGCCCACAGTAATATTACTGCGGCAGAGTGGTTCGTTATCGTCTGACGACGTAGTATTAACGTCGTCAGACATTCCCCCTTCTGGGGCGGCGCTTGCGCGCCGCCGGAGGCTCGCTCCCGCTGTTTTCAGTCACAGCGGGAGTCGGGCCAGGGGAGGAGCAGCGGCGATCGCCGCCGCTCTTCCCCCGATCGTCGGGGATCTAGTGTGGAGATCCGCCCGCCTGTGTAAACACAGCGGGCGGATCTCCATAGTGACAGGGAGTGACAGATCGGACTGTTCAGCATAGCTGGACATCCGATCTGTCCATGACTCACTCAGTCCCCTCCCCCCCCCACACGTCAGTAAGCACCAGGCATACATTAACCCCTCCCTCTCCAATAAAATTAACCCCTTTCCTGCCAGTGTCATTTTTACAGTAACAGTGCATATATATAGCACTGATTACTGCAGTAATGTCACTGGTACCCCCAAAAGTGTCAAAAATGTCAGTCAAGGGTCCAATCTGTCCGCCGCAATGTCGCAGTCCCACAAAAAAAATCGCAGATCGCCGCCATTACGCATTAAAAAAAAAACCACCAAAAATGACAGAAATCTTTCCCTTTGTTAGTAAACGCAATAACTTTTGCGCAAACCAATCAAAATACACTTATTGTGATTTTTTTTACCAAACATAGGTAGCAGAAAACAAATTGGCCAAAAATTTTTAAAAAAATTGGTTTTTACATTTTTTGGGGGGGGGAATTTCCTATAAAAAAATGTTAAAAATATTGTTATTTTTTCAAAATAAACGCTCTTTTTTTGTTTATAGCGCAAAAAGTAAAAATCGCACAGGTGATCAAATACCACCAAAAGAAAGCTCTGTTTGTGGGAAAAAAAGGACGTAAATTTAGTTTGGGTACGGCGTCGCACGACCGCGCAATTGTCAGTTAAATTCGCACAGCGCCGAATCGCAAAAAGTGGCCTGGACGGAAGACAGCAAAATCCTCCGGTGGTAAAGTGGTTAATGTCACTTTAATCCAAAAGATAGATTATATGGCTAGAGGAACCCCCTCATCATTCTTTATTAGTAATACAATTTAAAAGCAGGCTCACTCCTAGTTTATGGAGATTAGATTCTTATTGGTTAACACTGGCAAAACAGACTTCAATCATTAAAGCTAATGCAAAAGAATCGAGATTAATTTGAACGAAGAAGTGAACAAAGCAGAGGAGGAATATATTAGCATACCTACTACCATTTCTTTAAATAATTGGGAAGTGATACAGGAGTTGGGGGAAAAAATTGCACTGAAAAAGCTGAACCTAGGTAGTTTTTTTTTTTTTTTTTGCTAAGAAAAATTATTTTCAAGTTTGATGTAGAGTTTGTCTTGTTTTACCAACTATAGCAAGGACTCAACAGCAACCAACATATAGAATATTGGGGCAAAAGTACATGAAATGGTAGTGGTTTTGTCTACCACTGAAATTGTAGATGCATTTTGTGGGTTTTACAGTCATTTGTTTACCTCTAAACAATCATATTCAGATTTACAGCTACATGATTATTTGAAACAGATAACATTATCAGGTTTAGAGCAAGGGAATGTGAACTACAGGGGTGGGCAGGAGGGACGGCTGCCCTGGGCACTGTGGTATCATGTGAGGTTTGGGGGCACCCAGGGCTGGGACAAGGGGTGGATAGGAAGGGCGGCTGCCCTGGGCAATGTGGTATCATGTGAGGCTTGGGGGCATCGAGGACTAACACAAGGGGGCGGCTGCCCTGGACACTGTGGTATCATGTGAGATTTGGGGGCATCCAGGGCTTGGACAAGGGGTGGGTAGGAGGGGTCTGCTTCCCTGGGCACAATAATTTATTGCAGGGATGGGGGCACCCTGAACCTAACCCTAAGCGAAGGGAGTGGGCACAGTTTGGCATCTTTACTCTGAGCACTGGATGGCCTTGTCCTGGCACTGCTACATAGACTCTTAATTTACCTTAGGAGAGTTGGAAAACATTGGAGACTTTAACTAGGCCCCTGGGGGGGGGGGGGGGGGGAGATGGCCTTCAAGCTGAAGTATACAAGACTTATTTAAATAATTATTTTGCCAACCTTTTTAGACACTACTAATGCACCTTCGTTCTGAGCCTAATGTATTACCAGCATTTTTGTATGAGGTAATAGTGGTGGCTATATTGAAACTGGGTAAAAATGTGCTGTATCCAGATTCCTATCATCCGATATCCCTGTTGACAGTAGATGTTAAATTATTAGCTAAAATGTTAGCAAACTGTTTGGCTACGGTGATACATAAAATAGAGTAAATAATTGCCTATCTCCACAATTTAAATAACAGTGTGGCACGCAACAAGAGTGTTCTTTATCCTTGCTATTTTTTGTAATAGCTTTTGAACTATTAGCAGCAATGATTAGCTGTTCTTCAAATAATAATGGTTTTAAAAGGGGACCTACAGAGGAAAAAATTATAGTATGTGGGTGATGTGTTCTTATTTTTAAGAGATGCTGGTCGATCCTTAGAAAATGCTATGACCATAATTTCCACTTGTTGCCATTTCTCGGGGTTGCTAATTAACTGAAGTAAGTATGTGTGATTGCCTATTGATAAGCCGAAGTCCCCACTACCTAAGTCTTTTACTCCCATTAAGGTAGTTACATCTTTTAAATATTTACAGTATCACACAAAAGTGAGTACACCCCTCACATTTTTGTAAATATTTTATTATATCTTTTCATGTGACAACAGTGAAGAAATGACACTTTGCTACAATGTAAAGTAGTGAGTGTACAGCTTGTATAACAGTGTAAATTTGCTGCCCCCTCAAAATAACACAACACACAGCCATTAATGTCTAAACCGCTGACAACAAAAATGAGTACACATCAAGTGCAAATGTCCTAATTGGGCCCAAAGTGTCAATATTTTGCGTTGCCACCGTTATTTTCCAGCACTGCCTTAACCCTCTTGGGCATGGAGTTCACCAGAGCTTCACAGGTTGCCACTGGAGTCCTCTTCCACTCCTCAATGACGACATCACGTAGCTGGTAGATGTTAGAGATCTTGCGCTCCTCCACCTTCCGTTTGAGGATGCCCCACAGATGCTCAATAGGGTTTAGGTCTGGAGACATGCTTGGCCAGTCCATCACCTTTACCCTCAGCTTCTTTAGCAAGGTAGTGGTCGTCTTGGAGGTGTGTTTGGGGTCATTATCATGTTGGAATACTGCCCTGCGGCCCAGTCTCCAGACCTAAGGGAGGTGATCATGCTCTGCTTCAGTATGTCATAGTACATGTTGACATTCATGGTTCCCTCAATGAACTGTAGCTCCCCAGTGCCGGCAGCACTCATGCAGCCCCAGACCATGACACTCCCACCACCATGCTTGACTGTAGGCAAGACACACTTGTCTTTGTACTCCTCACCTGATTGCCACCATACACGCTTGACACCATCTGAACCAAATAAGTTGGTCTCATCAGACCACAGGACATGGTTCCAGGAATCCATGTATGTAGTTGTAATGTTCTGGTACCTTTGGGTACCCTAATTACTTTTTCATAAGTGTATGCGCCCCACCATTCTCTTTTGGTAAGGTGCGCATACACCTTTAAGACTGATGCTGTCATCACTGAGCGCCGGACTGGATGGCTATTTAGATCGCCGACTCTCACTCACATGTGTTCGTTCAAACTGCTTTGTGCCTTGATGCTAACCTGTCTTGAAGCTCTCGTGCTTGCAAGCATACCTCGCTGTCGGAACCACGCTGCGCTGATCCCTGTATCCCGCTACCGGATCATCCGCTCTTGCCGAACCTCTCCTCTGCTACATTGCTATTAGTGATAAGTACCCCACAGGGGAAACCTCTATAACCTTTATACTAAAGCTTACACTATCTAGCTCTGCATACTAAGGACTATTACTACATCTGCATTATCTAAGATTGCTAGCTCTTGAGCCTACTACCACCTGTTCTTGCACTGGGTTGATCTCTCTTGTATGTCCACCTGCTACTCTGTCATCTACTACCATACATGATTGCTAAACCTATCTGCATCCCATCTGCTACTATCTTACTTTCAAGAACATTTCCTTTCAAGTGTCTGTCATCTACCATCTCTACCCAACCTGTCTCTTCAGCCTATCATCACTGTGTTACTATATACATAAGTCACTCTAGGAAACATCTTATTGAGTGTGTGTATTTACTTGCTGAATTGAGATCATCCACACACGATGAGTCATTGAGAGTTGGGATTGGTGTCTCAGCGTTTCTCTACATGACTACTGAAGTGGAATATTTCTGCAGCTGAAAATCCACATCATACGTAAAACGCAGGAGCGTTACAGATTGAACGAACCACAAATGGATTCAGCAGAAATAACCACTCAGATGACACAATTAAAACAGCAAGTAACTGCGTTAATACACGCACTTGCTGAATTAAAAGAAGACAATCAGGCTCTGTCGCAGCAGGTAATTAGACTGACACAACTTACCACTGCTCAGTCCCCTGAACCCAAAATAAATCCTCCTTTGGTATTTACAGGCGATCGCAAAAAATTTCGCGAATTTAAAAACGCATGTGAGTTACTTTTCTTGCTAAAACCCCGTACCTACCTTACTGATCACATTAAGGTTTGTACTATTATTTCTTACCTCCTCGGGCCTGGGCAGACTCTCTTTTTGAGAAAAACTTCTCAACTCCTATGCCTTGTTCCTAGCAGAACTCACTAGCCTATATGATGATCCCAATAGGCAGAGTACTGCCGATCTTCAATTAAGATCCTTGAAACAAGGTAGGAGACCTGTAGAAGACTTTGTCGCAGAATTCAAGAGATGGACCCTTGATTCAGAATGGAATGATGCATCTCTGAAAACCCAATTTAGGCTTGGCCTATCAGAGGCCGTTAAAGACGAGCTCGCCCGAGCGGATCTGCCAAAAACCCTGGATGCATTGATACAACTCAGTATCACCATAGATAGAAGACTACGAGAAAGAAAGGCTGAGAAAATGGGAATGCCATTATCCAGTTCTTCTCGGATTTCGGCCGTTGACCCCGTTCCTATGGAGGTAGGAACCATACGCCCACCTCTATCAACTATGGAAAGAGCCAAAAGATGATCTGGTAATCTCTGCTTGTACTGTGCATCCCCGGATCACAAGATAAACGTCTGTCCCCTAGTCTACAAAAAGAAGGGTGAGTGTTCACATGTCCTCCTAGGGGGATTGACAACTTCAATCACTAACCCTTACCTTTCTGTTTGCTTAACATTACAGTGGGACCAGAACAGGATTACTACTAAGGCCATGATTGACACAGGATCTTGTGGAAATTATATGGACATACGTTTTGCTGCTTTAAATAAAGTTCCTATTATTTCTAAACTTAAACCTGTCTCAGTGAGTCTTATTAACGGTGTTCCTTTATCCTCTGGTCCGATCACTGATCAGACACAGGCACTCCTAGTCACTACTAACGGGTCTCATATGGAGACCACTACCTTCGATCTAATACCTTCACCCCACTTTCCCATTGTTTTGGGACTTCCCTGGTTGCACACACATCAACCAACCATAGATTGGAAGGAACGGACCCTGACCTTCCTCTCTTGCTATTGCGAGGGTACTTGTAACCTCCCGTCTTTCGGGAAGATCCTGTCTGTGGTGACAGATGAGATTGCACCACTATGTTATCAGGATCTCTCTGAGGTTTTTCTTGAGAAAAATGCTCAAGCACTACCTCCCCATCGAGACTATGATTGTAGCATTGATCTACTCCCAAATAGCAAATTGCCGTTCGGTCATGTTTATCCTCTTTCACAGGATGAACTTTCCCATCTCAAAGACTATTTGGATGAGAATTTGGAAAAAGGTTTTATTAGACCTTCCACTTCTTCCACAGCAGCAGGACTCTTTTTTGTCCGCAATAAGGACTCAAGTCTCAGGCCTATCATCGACTATAGGCAATTGAATGCTATTACAATAAAAGATCGCTATCCTCTACCGCTTATCCCTGAGCTCATTGAGCAGGTGCGTGGAGCTACCTATTTTTCAAAATTCGACCTGAAAGGAGCATACAATCTCATTCGAATCCGTGATGGACACGAGTGGAAGACTGCATTCAGAACCAGATACGGATTGTTCGAATATCTTGTAATGCCATTCGGGCTATGCAACGCCCCTGCAGTTTTTCAACGATTTATAAACAATATTTTCAGAGACTTACTAGATGTCTGTGTTGTGGTATATCTGGACGATATACTTATATATTCACGATCCCTGTCTGAACACATAAGACATGTAAGACTAGTATTATCGAGATTGCTTGCACACAACCTTTATGTGAAACCTAAAAAAATGCTTGTTTCATAAAGAAGAGGTACTGTTTCTAGGCTGCATCATCTCCAAAACAGGAATCGAGATGGACATGAGTAAGATATCCTGCATTCAGGATTGGCCTACACCAACCACACGCAAGGCGCTACAGCGATTCCTTGGATTTTCGAATTTCTACAGGAAGTTCATCAGAAACTTCTCTGCCATTGTGAGACCCCTCACACAGCTCACTAGCATTAAAAAACCATTCAAATGGTCAGATGAAGCAAATAAAGCTTTTCACCTGTTAAAGACAAGGTTTACTTCTGCTCCCATATTACGCCATCCAGACCCATCCCTCCAATACATTCTGGAAGTAGATGCGTCAAGCATGGCAGTAGGGGCAATACTCTCCCAACGACCAACTCACACTTCACCACTTCATCCAGTCGCCTTTTTTTCTAAATCCCTAAGCAGTCCAGAGATAAATTACCCCGTGGGTGAAAAGGAACTGCTTGCTATAAAATTGGCTCTGGAGAATTGGCGACATTTACTCGAAGGCACCCAATTACCAATACTTATATACACGGACCATAAAAATCTCCAATATCTTCAGACTAACAAAACTCTCTCTCACCGACAGGTACGATGGTCACTATTCTTTCTAAGGTTTAACTTCCTAGTGACCTACACACCTGCAGATAAGAACAAAAAGGCGGATGCACTATCACGACTAACTGAAGAAAACTACTTCGAAATCCCTTCCGTTCCTATAATACCTCACAAACGCATTATTGGAGTTGTCCGTTCCTTGAAGGAAGAGGTTTTGCATGGTATAAGTTTGGATTCACCCCCACCACAACTAAATACTGATGCAGAAGGCTTCCTCTACTACAACGACAAACTTTACATACCACCTACCATACGCACCAAGATCTTGGAATTATCGCATGATGTGCCTATGGCAGGACATATGGGTATGACAAAGACTCTGATTACCAGGCAATTCTGGTGGCCTGACATGAAAACATCTATACAAAAATTCGTCTCTTCATGCAATGTCTGTGCCAGGTCCAAAATTGACACTACGAGACCATCCGGTCTACTATGCAGTCTACCAATACCCCAAACTCCATGGGAAGTTGTGTCCTTGGACTTTATAGTGGAATTGCCTCCTTCCAAAGGATTTAATACCATCTTAGTGTCAGTGGACCATCTGACAAAAATGGCACATTTCATTGCTATTCGCAGACTACCTTCGTCTAAACAAACGGCAGAACTCCTGATGAAACATGTCTTTAAGTTACATGGTATCCCAAAACCTCTTCTGTCTGACCGTGGATCACAATTTATTTCCAAGTTCTGGCAAGAACTATGTCACATACTACGGATCGAGCGGAAGCTCACTTCTCCTTACCATCCGCAGACCAACGGACAGACTGAAAGAGTCAACCAATGCATCGAGCAATATTTACGTTGTTACACTTCTTACCAACAGGATGATTGGGTGGATCTTCTCCCTCTGGCAGAATTTGCCTACAACAACGCAACCCACAGTACGACCAAGCAGAGTCCGTTCTACTTGAACTATGGGTTTCATCCCTCTATTCTTCCACCACGCATCCTTCCTTCAAATAACCCAGTAGCTTCAGACTATCTTACCCAAATAAAGGACTCTCTGGGTTTGCTTAATACTACCATTGCACACGCTCATAGTCAACAAAAGAAGTACTATGATCTTCGCAGAAGACCTTCTCCTCAGTACGCTATCGGGGACCTCGTTTGGCTCTCAACAAAAAATTTAAGACTGAAAATCCCTAGCAAAAAGCTTGGACCTCTGTTCTTGGGACCTTTCCCAATCAAGAAACTTATTGGAAAAGCTGCAGTACAGCTTACATTGCCAATAGACCTAAAAATACATCCCATTTTCCATGTGTCACTACTGAAGCCCCATGTTCCTGACCAAGGAATAAGGCCTACTATCCCACCTCCTCCTCCTGTACAAGTTGAAGGTGGAGAAGAATATGAGATAAAAGAGATTCTGGATTCTCGTATCCACAGAGGAAGACTTCAGTACTTGGTTCGATGGAAGAACTATGGGCCCCAAGACGACACCTGGCTAAACACCTCTGACATACATGCCTCTAGATTAATTCGCAATTTTCATGCAAAGTACCCAGACAAACCAGCTCCAGAGGCCTTCAGGAGCCGGCCTTAAGGGGGGGGTACTGTAATGTTCTGGTACCTTTGGGTACCCGAATTACTTTTTCATAAGTGTATGCGCCCCACCATTCTCTTTTGGTAAGGTGCGCATACACCTTTAAGACTGATGCTGTCATCACTGAGCGCCGGACTGGATGGCTATTTAGATCGCCGGCTCTCACTCACATGTGTTCGTTCAAACTGCTTTGTGCCTTGATGCTAACCTGTCTTGAAGCTCTCATGCTTGCAAGCATACCTCGCTGTCGGAACCACGCTGCGCTGATCCCTGTATCCCGCTACCGGATCATCCGCTCTTGCCGAACCTCTCCTCTGCTACATTGCTATTAGTGATAAGTACCCCACAGGGGAAACCTCTATAACCTTTATACTAAAGCTTACACTATCTAGCTCTGCATACTAAGGACTATTACTACATCTGCATTATCTAAGATTGCTAGCTCTTGAGCCTACTACCACCTGTTCTTGCACTGGGTTGATCTCTCGTGTATGTCCACCTGCTACTCTGTCATCTACTACCATACATGATTGCTAAACCTATCTGCATCCCATCTGCTACTATCTTACTTTCAAGAACATTTCCTTTCAAGTGTCTGTCATCTACCATCTCTACCCAACCTGTCTCTTCAGCCTATCATCACTGTGTTACTATATACATAAGTCACTCTAGGAAACATCTTATTGAGTGTGTGTATTTACTTGCTGAATTGAGATCATCCACACATGATGAGTCATTGAGAGTTGGGATTGGTGTCTCAGCGTTTCTCTACATGACTACTGAAGTGGAATATCTCTGCAGCTGAAAATCCACATCATACGTAAAACGCAGGAGCGTTACAGTAGTCTGCTTGTCTTTAGCAAATTGTTTGCGGGCTTTCTTGCGCATCATCTTTAGAAGAGGCTTTCTTCTGGGACAAGAGCCATGCAGACCAATTTGATGCAGTGTGTGGCGTATGGTCTGAGCACTGACAGGCTGACCTCCCACCCCTTCAACCTCTGCAGCAATGCTGGCAGCACTCATATGTCTATTTGACAAAGACAACCTCTTGTATATGACGCTGAGCACGAGCACTCAACTTCTTTGGTCGACCATGGCAAGGACTGTTCTGAGTGGATCCTGTCCTGTTAAACCGCTGTATGGTCCTGACCACCGTGCTGCAGCTCAGTTTCAGGGTCTTGGCAATTTTCTTATAACCTAGACCATCTTTATGTAGAGCAACAATTCTTTTTTTCAGATCCACAAAGTTATTTGCCATAAGGTTCCATGTTGAACTTCCAGTGACCAGTGTGAGAGAGTGAGAGCGATAACACCAAATTTAACACACCTGCTCCCCATTCACACCTGAGACCTTGTAACACTAATGAGTCATATGACACTGGGGAGGGAAAATGGTTAATTGGGCCCAATTTGGACATTTTCACTTAGGGGTGTACTCACTTTTGTTGCCAGCGGTTTAAAAAATTATTGGCTGTGTGTTGAGTTATTTTGAGGGGGCAGCAAATCTACACTGTTATAAAAGCTGTACACTCACTACTTTACATTGTAGCAAAGTGTAATTTCTTCACTTTGCTAAAAAAAAAAAAAGGACAGTTTAAATTTAAAAAAAAAAAAAAAATAAATTTAAATGTTGTTTTAAAGCGTCCTATCCCCCGTGCTCACGTGCCAATGCAAATGCATATGGAAGTCCTGCACATATATGTAAACGGTGATCGCACCACACATGTGAGGTATTGTCCCGAATGGCAGAGCGGGAGCAATAATTCTAGCACCAGACCTCCTGTCTAACTTTAAACTGGTAACCTGTAAAGGCTTTTAAAGAATATTCTAGGTAGATTTTAAGGTACCGTAGTTTGGTGCCATTTCATGGGCTTACATATTTTAAAGCATGACATGTTAGTATCTATTTACTCTGCATAACATAATCTTTTATATTTTGCCAGAAAAATTGGGTATGTTATTGTTCTTGTGTTGAATAAAATTAAAGTGTACTTTTTCCCAAAAATATGCGTTTTAAAAAGCGTCGCCTAAAACCCATGTGACATAAAAAATTGAAAAACCCATCATTTTAATCTCTAGGGCCTCTGCTTAAAAATAAATATATAAATACTAGGGTTCTAATTAGTTTTCTATTGAAAAATGCTGATTTTTACATGTATGTGAGAAGTATCAGAATTGGCCCTGGAGGTAAAGACTTAAAGTGATTGTAAATGATCACCTTGTAAAACAACCCATTCAGTTTAAAATAGAAATGAAAACCAAAACATTTTTGTATAGAAATAAAAAATAGTTCGAAATACCTTTTTTTCCCTTTTTAATCCCTCTGTTCTCAGCTGCATAGGGGCTGGGGAGAGGAGAAGCAGCAGTACACCGAGCTTCCCAGTGAATGGTTGTACAGTGGGGGCATGTCAGGACAAGTCTGATCATTGGAGGAGAGCATACTGAGTTCCCAACATAGCTAGAGAACTGACCACGATGTGCTCTCCTTCTTAGAGTGGTCAGTTTTTAATAGGAAAGCAGAGGGACTGGCAGGACCACCAGTGATATCACATGTAGCAGGTTTTCCAGGCCTGTGGCCTGATGTGGGTCTGCCATCGGTACCGGTTACCCCTCCAGCGCTTGTGAGCTGCGACCCTGGGTGTGAGCACTGAGACATTGACAACTCCAGCATCTCTGTTTTGTTGTTTTATTGTATTTAAGGGGATGGGAGAAGGGAATGAGTGGGATACTCCTTTAGACTCAACTAAATACAATTGTGGGACTTTTCTGGCAAAAATGCCTGTTAGCGCTGTCTTGACGCCAGCCAACACTTCCTGAGACGCTTGAACACTGTGTATTCACTGAAACTGTGCTGGATCCTTGACTTTAGTCCAGAAGATCCAGGACTGTAGAACTGCTTGACTTGTAACACTGCAATAGCTCAGAGTCACTGAATGGCTCCCTCCAGCACTGCACTGGCTGAGAAAGCTCCTTGTAAGTTCCTGTACTGCTTCAACTCTCAACTGGCACACTTCACACTGTGCACTATCACTTCAGGGCCCAAACCGCAGGCGCCCCCTTCACACTATGTACCCCCTCTGTCACTTCAAGGTCCTCAACCTAGGTACCCCCTTTCACCACTAGCTGGCACTGAATCCCCGAACCTCTTCCGGAGTGGTCCCCTCAAACTTCAGGCAGACCCCCAGGGGCAATCCTCAGTACTCACGATCTGTGTAGGCTTTCCTGGGACTGGACCCCTCTGACTCTCCGTAGGTTCTCGGCACACCGGATCCTCTTAGCTTAGCTCAGCACTCTCTGGATCTTTAGGCAGCACCCCGAGATCCTCCTCCTCAGACAGGAGGGGAGACAGCTGTTCTCTCCCTCCTGGGACTCTGCTCCCGCCAAAGACATTGTGTCCTGCGCCACCCCCAAACTTATACCCACTCCCAGAATCCTTTGCAGCACAATCTGCCTTCTGGGGTAGTTACAAGCCTGGATGTGTCCCCTGATTGGGTTTCCTCCACTGCCCTATGAGAAGCCTCTCACAGGAGCCAGTGGGGAGACTCCCCCTTCAGCAGGCACACCTGAAAACCATGACACCCTGACTAATAAATCACAGCCCTGATGTTAGGCAGACAAGGCCCACTATACCTTCACCTAACACCTACCTGTAGGGTGCCACACACATAAAGGAAGCAATACAAAGAGAAAAGGATACCTTTTCATACAAGTACATGGTACAGCGGGCACATATTAGGAATATGAAGTTTTGGGGTAACAAATGCTTTAAGATGTACCAGATTATACCCTATACCTTTCTTAGACTGTTGAAATTGTTGACCAATTCCTGATTCAGGAAACTAGGTCAACACGTGATGCTGAAGATTTCAGCAATGTGTGAAAATCCTAGGGTGTCACCTTAACAGGAAAGCATTGCCACATCCAGTGTATGATCAGTCATACCTTCATAGTCTGTCTGTCTTAAAGACAGACATGATTCAAAGGAAAGTATGATTATGATTGTGACATTTTCCACTTTCTGATTGCTTTTGTTTTTCGATTCCTATATGTTTGGAGCCTACACTTGCACTTAAAGAGGAAGTAAACCCTCCTCTGTAACTTTTACCTATAGGTAAGCCTATGATAAGGCTTACCTATAGGTACTGTAAATATCTCCTAAACATGTACCGTTTAGGAGATATTTACCTTGCATGCAGCCAGTGACGTCACTGGCGCATGCGCTCTGAAGGAACGGCCGCTGGTGCCGTTCCTTCAGAGTCCCGTGCCGTGACTGTCGGCTCCCGCGCGCGTGCGCGGGAGTGACGTCACCGCGGCTCCGGCCAATCAGATGGCCGGATGCCGCGATCCCGGAAGACGGGCGACTGAACATGTCGCCCGTCATACAGGTGAGTGAGCGGCACGGCGGGGGCTCGTTGTAAGGTATTTCATAATGAGCTAGTATGCGATGCATGCTAGCTCATTATGGGTTTGTCTTTCAGGTTGTAAAAAAAAAAAAAAAAAAAATTGAAACGAGTTTACAACCTCTTTAAAGTGTATGTATAGCCAAAAAAAACTTTATTTTAGTTTTGGGTAGTGTGGTATTGGGTTCAAACCCCTTTCTGTTTATGTTTTGCTGTCTGATTCTCAATGGGGAAATGTCACTTCAATTACTGTCCCAATGACGCATCAGGATATTAGATAAAACCTCCCAAAGTAAAATAATTCCCTTTTCGTACAGGTCTCCCCAGAACAAGTATCCTCATTGGATGGTTTTCCTTCACTTCTTGTTTTGGGGACAGCTCCAGAATGTTGGATTTCCCTTCACTTTCTTTTTTTGTAACAATAGATGACAGGACAATAGTAAATACACAAGGAATACAAAGAAACCCGCTGAGCAGCAACTTTATCGATTTTTTGCAGAATTTTATAGCAGACTCACCTTCGCAATAGACTGTTACAGGGAATACGTTTAAAAGGAAAAAGTCTTTCTGAATGTATTTCTTGTACAAATGGAGAATTGAATCTCCTCTTTGGGGACACACAGCATTAAAAACTTGACAGAGGGTCTAATCCTACCCTACTTTATTCAAAACTAAAAAAAAATAAAGAAAGTTGTCTGGAAATGCACTTTAATGTTGATAGTGATGTATGTCTACAAATACTTTGGGCCTATATACAATAAAAGATGACCTGAAATTTTCAGGGATTGCTAGTGACCTAGTTTGAAATATTAGAGTATACAAAAAAATATATATACAATATACAACCCAATTGAGAATCTGTGGCAAGACTTGAAAATTGCTGTTCACAGACGCTCTCCATTCAATCTGACAGAGCTTAAGCTATTTAAGTAGATGACGTCGTAGTGACGAAACGCGTAGGGCGTGGCTTATTGCGTCAGTACGTCACTTCCAGTAGCGGTGGTTCAGACCAGAGGAACGCGGAAGCGGTACAGCCCGGCGGACCCTGCACGCTGAGAGTGAACTCCTACTATGTGAGTGGATATTACACCTGCTTTCATCTCACACATGCTATACTACGCAATGGAGGCTATTTTTTGTTGCAGCAAATGAGGGGAATCGAGCCAAACAAGACAAGAGTGTGGTAAGCAACTACACCCAGTGGGGATCCACGGGTTGTTATTCTCTTACTGTATAAGTATCTTACTGTGCACTTGATACACTGGCTCACAACAAGCACCAAAGCACTTTGTATTAACCAAGTGGTGACACTATATGGTTTCATTGTATGCACTATATGCACTTTTATGATTTTATGATGGTATGATTTTGGTGCTAATATCGCATTGGTTTTAAAGACGGATTGCTTTTAAAACGGGTTGGTTTTAAAACGCACGGCACATTTTTTAAAACTCACAGCATATGTTTTAAAACGCATAGCACAGGTTTAAAACACAAGGTTTTAAAACGCACAGCACACATTTTATCTTTACGTCTAAAAACGCACAGCACACATTCTTTGGTGATAGCGCCTAGCACCAACAACTCTGCACTTTCCCATTACATACTGCCTCAGTGGCAGGTTGGCGGCAGCTCATCACCATTCCTAAAAATTACTACTATTAACATACTGAAAACTCCATAGCGCTGGCATTTACCCTCAACCCCCAAGGAATACAAAGAAACCCGCTGAGCAGCAACTTTATCGATTTTTTGCAGAATTTTTTTAGCAGACTCACCTTCGCAATAGACTGTTACAGGGAATACGTTTAAAAGGAAAAAATCTTTCTGAATGTATTTCTTGTACAAATGGAGAATTGAATCTCCTCTTTGGGGACACAGCATTAAAAACTTGACAGAGGGTCTAATCCTACCCTACTTTATTCAAAACTAAAAACAAAAAAGATTGTCTGGAAATGCACTTTAATGTTGATAGTGATGTATGTCTACAAATACTTTGAGCCTATATACAATAAAAGATGACCTGAAATTTTCAGGGATTGCTAGTGACCTAGTTTGAAATATTAGAGTATACAGAAAAAAATATATATACAATATACAATCCAATTGAGAATCTGTGTCAAGACTTGAAAATTGCTGTTCACAGACACTCTCCATCCAATCTGACAGAGCTTGAGCTATTTAAGTAGAATGGGTAAAAATGTCACTCTCTAGATCTGCAAAGTTGGTAGAGACATCCCCAAAAAGACTTGCAGCTGTAATTGCAGCAAAAGGTGGTTCTACAAAGTATTGACTCCGGGGGTCTGAATACAAATGCACAAAACACTTTTCACATCTTTATTTGTAAAACATTTTGAAAACCATTTATCATTTTCCTTCCACTTCACAATTATGTGCCACTTTGTGTTGGTCTATCACAGAAAATCCCCAAAAAATAGGTTTTTGGTTGTAACATTACAAATTGTGGAGAATTTCAAGGGATATGAATACTTTTTCAAGGCACTGTATATACAGTTACACACACATTTTTGTATATGGCTGGCTGGTAAAAAGTTCATAGCACATTCTTCAGCATCAAAATTCGCCATTACAATGGTCTTATTTGTAACACAGCAAAAATGCTCCCAGGAAAAGTGACACTTGAAGAATGTCTGATTAACATCAAAAGTGAAGTAAACTGAAACTTTTGACCCTGATGGCACTTAAGCACTTTTCAGCTCAAAGCTCGACGCTCAAAAACCCTCAACAAGCAAAATCCCATTCATTTCAATGGCCCCTGTTCACATTTGAGCGTTTTGTCGCCTGTAGCAAAACACTGTTCACTCAAAAAACGACATGACCTACTTTTCAGGCAGATTTGAGTGTTTTTGTCCCCATAGACTTTAAGGGAAGAAGCCTGAATAGCGCAAATTTTTTATTTTTTTTTTCCAAGTGTTTTTTCAGGCGCTTTCGACTCAAACAGCAGCTCCCCTCACCTTTTCTAGCATTACTCACTCTACACCTTACATAGGTCACAGCAAAAATGCCTAAAAAAATATTTGCAAATCAGTTACAAAAAATAAAAAAAAGCCCTAAAATGCTTAGCTCTAGTGGGACCGAAGCCTAATTGAATCTCCAAGTGTGTGGCTGGATCTGTCTGTAGTGCTAATACTGTATTATTACACTCTAGGATGATTCATATTAAATGTTTTTAAACCCTTTTAATTAAAAGCTTTAAAAATGTACCCACCTTCCCTTTCCCAGAACCTTACGGTCCTTTCACATGGTCCGCTGTGCGGTGCGGACCGTTCTCTGCTCAGTGGGGATCGATCCTGTGTGTGGAGAGGGAGGTGTCAGAACCCCGCTGCTCTCTATGGGGGAATTGGATGAGAATGGACTGCCTGTCTGCTCTCATCCGATCCCATCCCCTGGACGGATTAAAAATAGGGTTTCCATCCATCCGGATTTCATAGACAGGATCGGATGTGGATGTCAGCGGGTGTCAGCGGACATGTCTCCGCTGACATCCGCTGCCCCCATAGGGATGCATGGAGGATCTGATCAGATCCGCGTAAAAAACAGGTAGATCTGATCGGATCGCTCGTGTGAAAGGACCTTTACAAGCCCAGTACACCAGGCATGTGTGTTGGTAATTTCTAAATCAACAAACGTGCAGTCTTCTGCCATGCTGAACAAAGCACATACAGTATCCATTTAGGCATAGACATTCCCCTAAAGAGGGCAAACCATGTAAAGCACTCAGGGCCGGGACAAGGGGTGGGCAGAAGGGACGGCTGCCCTGGGCACTGTGGTATCATGTGAGGTGTGTTTGTGTGGGAGGGGGGGGATTTGTGTTGGTAGTGGGAATTTGGGGGTGGCAGGGAGTAAGAATTGTTCTAGAAGGGGAAAATTGGGGAGTGGTAATATTGGGGGTTTGTGCTAGAAAAGGTAGTATAGTATGAGAGGGGGGATTTGTGCTAGGAGGGATTTTGTTTTCCAGGGTGGGGATTGTGCTAGTAGGGATGATTGAGGGGAATTTTGCTAGGAGGGGAAAGTTTTTGTGGGGGATTTGTGCTAAGATGGGGGAAGATTTGGAGTGGAAGGAAGCGGATTTGTGCTAGGAAGTAAATGTGAGGGGCAGTGGATTTGTGCAAGGAGGGGGACTTTTTTGAGGCGGGGGGTTAAGATGGGGGCATATGGAGAGAGAGAGAGAATTTGAGCTGGGAGGGGAAAAAAATGTACTGGGAGGGGGGGAGGGGATTTCAGGAGGGGCAGATTTGTACTGGGAAGAAAGGGAATTTATGCTTAAGGGGTAAGCATGCATTACTGCTGGATTTGTTTTGGGGGGGGGATGAGGGAATTGTTGCTGATACGTAATGCTCATACGCCTTAAGGGGGTGTGGGGGGGGGGCGCAATTGCCCAGGTTCGCCCTGGGCTCTTGATGACCTTGTCCCAGCACTGAAAGCACTGGACCTGCTCACTGCCCCCTGACACTGGTAAGCTAGTTAGATGAGGATTTATTTTTTTATAGGTCTGTACCCCTGTATTTTGGAAATTTGTGATATGTATTTTGCTTAAAGAGACATTTCATTGTATAGTAAGTCTTTGCTAAGGTGTATCGTGATGCACCACTCCTTTGTTGGAGGAAGTGCCCCTTTTCACAGACACTGTCTCTTTTATCTTAACGGGCAAGGGGACAGTGTGTCTTTAAAATACCTTTTTCCTCCTACTAAAAATGCTGCTTCCTGCACACCCACCCCAGTGATCTCTGCTAGCAGAGCTGAATAACAGCTACACTCCTCCATATAAGTGCCCTTACATCCTTACACAGACTTGTACTGCGGAGGAGGAGAGGGGGTGTGTCTGACCAATTCTGTTTCCAAGTGCTAATTACTAAGAGCTTCTGGTCCAACTCTGGTGCCTATTGGACTGCACAGTCAGAATTAGACACCGTATACAACTGATGTAACAGGAAAGAAGTAAGGTTGTTAGCACAAAGATCTGACTTCATATCTATATCTGTGACCTAATGTTGTACTTGAATGTTCTCAGGGCTTTTTTTCCAGGGGGAATGCGGGGGAACGCAGTTCCGGCACCTCCAGAACTGAATGTAAGTAAAAGCAGATGCTGGGGTGTGCTGGAGGGTCTATTGATGGGGGCTGATGAGGGATCTATTGTTACTGGAGGGATCTATTATTGTGTAGAAAGGGGGGTCTATTGTTGCTGGGGAGTTCTTCTGTTGCTCGTGAGAGGTCTATTGCTGCTGGGGTGGGTCTTATGTTGCTGGGGGGCAGTTGTTGCTGGGAGGTATGTACTGTTGAGGATTGGTCTTTGTTGCTGGCTTCTGTAGGGTCTATTGATGCTGGCTACTGAGGAACCTTTTGTTGCTGGAAGGGATCTATTTTTGCAGGGGGGGGTGCTATTGTTGCTGGGAAGGTCTATTGATGCTGATAGGGATCTATTGTTGCTGGGGGTGGATCTTTTGTTGCAGGGGGTCAGTTGTTGCTGGGAGGGATGTACTGTCGAGGGTGGGGTCTTTGTTGCTGGTTGCTGGAGTTCTATTGATGCTGAGGTGGCTCTATTGTCGTTGGAGTGTCCATTGTTGCTAGATCTATTTTACTGTCTTTCTTGTTATCATTAACAAATTCCATACAAAATACTTGGCTCTGTATTCTCTAAAAGGGGTGGTATTGGGAGGTGGGTAAGGGGTGGAACCAAGGAACGGTGCTTGGAGGTGGGTAAGGGGCAGAGTCAAAGGGCGATTCAAAAGGGAGGAGTTCCTGAACCTATTCTTTGAGAAAAAAAGCCCTGAATGTTCTCAATTTAAATTTAAACTTAGCTGACGCTGACACTGTCCAGTAGGCATCTATTGTCCTGGTGCAAGTGTCCTCCTCTGCCATCATTACTAAAGGAAGCAAAAGTTTCCATCTCTTCTCTTCTCAACCTTCAGCTGAGGTCTGATGGGAATTCAGAAGCTGAGATAATTTTAAGGACCCAAGGAAATCTAAGGAAGCATCAGACCATCAATATACTGTGCACCATATTTTTGTTGGTTCTAACTATTTAACTGATGTTGGTTGGTTCAAACTATGTAACTGATGTTGGCAAATGTTAATGAAGTTTTCTTCAGCCAGGAATTGGGGGGCAAATGTGTTTTAGAAATAGAGGTAAATATTACCTGGTGCATGGTTTTGCAAATGTGTGGAAAATATACAGTACCAACAAATCCTTTCGTAACTATACTCCATAGACACCAGTTAAAGAAGATACACACGGGCCTGCCAGATACAGGGTTGTAAGGGCTGTTTAACATCTTTACAAAGATTTTCCTTAAATAGCTCATATACCTTTACAATGAAATCTGTTCCGTAAAATTTTCTAGGGACATATTTGTTTCTCCGGCACCACTGTAGGAATGTGAGATGAAGAAAACACCGTTCCATGTATGTGTGTAGCTATCTTAAGCTCCTCCTAGCTCTGTTGTTTTATAATATATACTGTACAGTGCCTTGCGAAAGTATTCGGCCCCCTTGAACTTTGCGACCTTTTGCCACATTTCAGGCTTCAAACATAAAGATATAAAACTGTAATTTTTTTGTGAAGAATCAATAATAAGTGGGACACAATCAGTGGAATGAAATTTATTTATGTTTCAAACTTTTGTTAACAAATAAAAAAAACTGAAAAATTGGGCGTGCAAAATTATTCAGCCCCTCTACTTTCAGTGCAGCAAACTCTCTCCAGAAGTTCAGTGAGGATCTCTGAATGATCCAATGTTGACCTAAATGACTAATGATGGTAAATAGAATCCACCTGTGTGTAATCAAGTCTCCATATAAAGGCACCTGCACTGTGATAGTCTCAGAGGTCAATTTAAAGCGCAGAGAGCATCATGAAGAACAAGGAACACACCAGGCAGGTCCGAGATACTGTTGTGGAAAAGTTTAAGGCCGGATTTGGATACAAAAAGATTTCCCAACCTTTAAACATCCCAAGGAGCACTGTGCAAGCGATAATATTGAAATGGAAGGAGTATCAGACCACTGCAAATCTATGAAGACCTGGCCGTCCCTCTAAACTTTCAGCTCATACAAGGAGAAGATTAATCAGAGATGCAGCCAAGAGGCCCATGATCACTCTGGATGAACTGTAGAGATCTACAGCTGAGGTGGGAGACTCTGTCCATAGGACAACAATCAGTCGTATACTGAACAAATCTGGCCTTTATGGAAGAGTGGCAAGAAGAAAGCCATTTCTTAAAGATATCCATAAAAAGTGTTGTTTAAAGTTTGCCACAAGCCACCTGGGAGACACACCAAACATGTGGAAGAAGGTGCTCTGGTCAGATGAAACCAAAATCGAAGTTTTTGGCAACAATGCAAAATGTTATGTTTGGCGTAAAAGCAACACAGCTCATCACCCTGAACACACCATCCCCACTGTCAAACATGGTGGTGGCAGCATCATGGTTTAGGCCTGCTTTTCTTCAGCAGGGACAGGGAAGATGGTTAAAATTGATGGGAAGATGGATGGAGCCAAATACAGGACCATTCTGGAAGAAAACCTGGTGGAGTCTGCAAAAGACCTGAGACTGGGACAGAGATTTGTCTTCCAACAAGACAATGATCCAAAACATAAAGCAAAATCTAGAATTTAATGGTTCACAAATAAACATATCCAGGTGTTAGAATGGTCAAGTCAAAGTCCAGACTTGAATCCAATCGAGAATCTGTGGAAAAAACTGAAAACTGCTGTTCACAAACGCTCTCCATCCAACCTCACTGAGCTCGAGCTGTTTTGCAAGGAGGAATGGGCAAAAATTTCAGTCTCTCGATGTACAAAACTGATAGAGACATACCCCAAGCGACTTACAGCTGTAATCGCAGCAAAAGGTGGCGCTACAAAGTATTAACTTAAGGGGGCTGAATAATTTTGCACGCCCAATTTTTCAGTTTTTTATTTGTTAAAAAAGTTTGAAATATACAATAAATTTCGTTCCACTTCATGATTGTGTCCCACTTGTTGTTGATTCTTCACAAAAAATGACAGTTTTATATCTTTATATTTGAAGCCTGAAATGTGGCAAAAGGTTGCAAAATTCAAGGGGGCCAAATACTTTCGCAAGGCAATGTAAATATTAGATTATGTGGAACCAATAGTCCCTAAATTATAAATATTGGAATCCCACTACCAATAATTAGGACAGGTCTATGCACCCAATAACCATTTTTCGATTATATAAAGAAGAAATAGGTGGTAGCCAGGGACCACTACAGGGTATTTCCTAGTAAAGTATCAAAACACTAACACCAATATTTTGTAAGGTCTGTTTTTATCTTACTAAGGGCTCTTTCACACGGCCGCTCCGTGTGAAAGCTCCGCTGCGATCCTTTTTTTTTTTTTTTTTCCACGGAGTGGATGACATTTCTGTCATCCGCTCCGTGTGCCCGCATATCATCCCATCTGTTTGCGGATGATATGCGGACATAATGTAAGTCTATGGGGATTGCGGATGTCAGCGGATGACACCGCTGACATCCGATTTTCCTTCCTTTCCGTTTTTTGAACGGAACAAAAATAGGGTTCTGTTCCGTTCCAAAAAAACGGAACAGAACTGACAGGAGGAAAATCGGATGTCAGCGGATGGTATTCCGCTGACATCCGCAATGCCATAGACTTACATTATGTCCGCAAATCATCCGCAAAAAAATAGGATGATTTGCGGACATACGGAGCGGCCGTGTGAAAGGGCCCTAAGACTAAGCAAAAATGCTATGCCTTTATTCCCTCCATTCACCCAGCTGGATTTTTGCTTCATGCATGGACCAAAACTGAGAACCTTACTATCAGAGATGTATAGTAACGAAGTAGAACTACTTAAGTACTGTACTTAAGTACCGAAATGCGGTATCTGTACTTTCCTGGAGTAGAATTTTTTTCTCCTACTTCTACTTTTACTTCACTACATTTTTTCGATGATTTCCATACTTCTACTCCGATATTTTTTTTTGTGCTGCATAGTTACTCGTTACAATTATAAAAATTACCACTGCCAGAACAGTAGATGGCAGGTTGCATAAAGCTCAAAAAAATGTGTATAATAACATTTGTAAATCAGCGCATACGAAAATAAAGGCTGTGTATAATAAAAGCTGCTATACCAAATCTTTCCAATAAAAAGAAAATATGAAACAAACAAATAAATGGTGCTACAGCGCTTAAAGTGCATCAAGAAACTACTAACAAACACAGGTTAATCATTTGAATAAATCATTTGAAATAATAAAAAACAATATAAAGTTCAAACTTTTGACTTCTTTCTTTAATAACTACATAACACAGTACTTGTACTTCTACTTTCACTACTTGAGTAGAATTTTTTTTTCAAAACTACTGGTACTTTTTACTTTTAGTACTTAAGTAGCAAATTTTTTGAAAAAACTACTTGCAATACTTAAAGCGGAGTTCCAGCCATTTACTCACCTGTCCAACGGTCCAGCGATGCGGCCGCCGGAAGCCTCGATCCTCTCCCTCGGCGCCGGCATCACTGCTGTGGGCACCCGGCTGTTACAGTTTGCGGCTTCACAGCCGGGTACCCACTGCGCATGCGCGAGTCGCGCTGCGCGCCGTGATTGGCCGGCAATCTTCTGGGACCTCTGACGTGTCCCAGAAGATTGCAGGGAGGGAGGGGGAGAGGAGAACTTCCACTCAGGGCGCCGCGGCGCTCCGAGCGGAAGTGGGAGCGGGTACCTGTCAAAACTAGGTACCCGCTCCCCCCCCCAAAAAATGACATGCCAAATGTGGCATGTCGGGGGGTCAGGACTCCCTAAAGTGGAAGTTCCACTTTTGGGTGGAACTCCGCTTTAAGTAAAAAAAATGTTGAATACTTTAGTACTTCTACTTAAGTAACTTTTTCTGCGAGCACTTCCACTTCTACTTAAGTCACTTTTTGATCGAGCACTTGTACTTTTACTCAAGTAGAAATTTTGAGTACTTTATACAAGTCTGCTTACTATACTCCAAAATGACCAGGATGTGCAAAAGACAGCAACAAATAAACTTTTAACTGATCTCTTCTTAATAAAGAATTCCCCAAGCTACAAGACCCTCATTGCCGATAGTAACTAGGGTAATTAAAACTCCATGAAACTCCTTTTCATGGTTTTCTTAGATAAAGAGAGCCAGCTGAGAAAAAGCTTTTACTTCCTGGATGCTCATGTGATTCTAAGTTAGGTGGACCTTGGTCTAAAAGGGCTTTCATTTAGTTGCATTTCCACCAGATTTAGGTATATAGCTACTGGGTACTTGCATGCATCTTCAACACAGGTTTATAGTAATGGAAACTTATGATTAAATTATAGAAGAGTTTTATACCAGAAGGACACAATCCTAAGGCCCCTTCCACACAGGAAGGGCTTTGTTGGATTCTGCCACTGAGCAGGCAGATGGCTGGTCCGTGTCTGCTCCGCTTATGCAGAGTGGACACAGACACAGCCCGCTCTCCTCTGTGGGCAGTCAAATGGTAATGACAAGAAATGGAACAAGTGGCGCAAGCTGTTAGCACTACATAAAAACGATAGTCCATATAATAGCACATCAAGGCTTTGATAAAGTCTTAAGGTGAGATGAGAAAATAGTCTGGATGCTCAGGGCCAGCCTGTTGGGAGCAGAAGCGATCTCCAAACATGCAACAAACAAAAGAGAAAACAGGCACCTCTGAGTTAAGACTGCGATTTAATATGGCAAACAAGTAATAAAAACTTACATCAAGGTAAGTATAAGCAAACAAGATGGGTCCTTCCGGTGTCCATGTGGTTATACTTACCTTGATGTAAGTTTTTATTACTTGTTTGCCATAGTCAAATGGTAATGGACCACCTATCCATTTACACCCAACTGCCTTTCAATCCTATCAGCCAGACGGATCGGAAACGAATCCTCATCCATCTGTTTTTAGCGAACAGGATCGGATGCCACCAGGTGTAAATGGACACATGTCCGTTGACACCCACAGCTCCATAGTGGAGACTGGAGGCTCTGATCTGGTCCCCCTGAAAAACTGGCAGGTGGACCCGATCAGTCCATCTGTGTGAAAGGGCTATAAAGCCCTAAGTGTACAGAGTTTCTCTGCTGGAGGCCCCCTCCCTCAGGAGCCCATAGAGTTTGGAAGATGTGTGTGATGGCAGGTTTTTATTGGTTAAAAATGTAGCACCTTCCTAGATAGGTGGTAGGATTAGTAGATTTAGTGCTGGCTGACTGTGTTCAGTGGAGCTGTGTTTTTGTTTGCTAGGTAAATTTAGCTTGCTCACTGTAATCAGTGCAGCTGCATGTGATCAATTAGCTCTGCTCAATGTTTCAGCAGCAACTAGTTTTGACTGTTTCTTCTGCTTTCCAGAGCGCTAGAGAACTCTCTGGAACATAGGTGTGAGGCAATGCAAATGGCAGCATGACTATTTATACAGCCCTGGCCAATCCCAGGGAGCAAGGCCCTGAAGGCTGCTGAGAGTCTGTATAAATACTCTGGGGCACACAGTTGCTGGGTCTTTGCCTGTGTAGTGAAGGTCCAGTCTGGAGGGCTTCTGCCACCCCTCTTGTGCTAGAAAGTCAGCTGTCTGTGTTTGACCAAAAGGGACATCAAGCTGGTGCCCTACAGAGCTTAGGCTATCCAGTTCTTTATGAAGGGACTCTGCTCTAAGTGCTCTAAAGCCTGCTTTTCACTGCTTCTACTATACTCCTAGTCCACCATTTGCTATTGCAAGGACTTCTGCTTTGGCTTTTCAGAAAGGAGTTTACTGTCCTCAAAATGTACATAGTTTCTGTTTTTGGAGCATCCCACGTAATTCCCTCAACCCTATCCCAGTTAATCCAAAATAAAAACAACAAAAAGAACAACCCTAAGCAAGTTATTGAGCCAGAGTAACTGTGAACGTGTGCCTGGCAATCCACTGGGAAAGGAACCTGGGAAAATTTCCAGTGGCCCTTTTCAGGGTAGCGATATAAAGTGTTAAAAGTTTCTCTAGAAGTAATAGAAGTAGTTCAGTAGTGATCATTTAAGGCAGAGGTCTCCAAACTTTCTAAACAATTGTGCCCCATTGTTGGCGTTATTGGGAGGAATTGTACCCCATCATTGGTGTTATTCTGCCCAATTGTTGGTGTCAGTGGGAGGAATTGTGTCCCATCATGCTGTCATTGGGAGAAATTGTGCCCCTTCATTGGTGTTAGTGGGGGGGAAATTACAACCTTCATTGGTATCAGGGGATAAAAGTAGTGCCCAAAGGTCCAGATAAAAGCAAGCAAAGGGCCACATCTGGCCGCTGGGCTGCAGTTTGGAGACCACAGGTTTAAGGAGTCATCTGCAAAGACTGGAAAACATTGCAGATCTCTCCAGGGGCACATGAATTTTCATCAGTGCAGTATGTTGGTGCCCAGACTTGGTTAGGTAACATTGTGTCACTCTAGATTCTAGGTATGCAGGTAGGAATGTCTGGACGTGACTTTCTGTTATAAGGGGAACTCGAGCCTGGTTACAGTAAACACTGGCTGCTAAGATACGCTATCCATGTTTGCATTTCAAGTCTCTACAGCCCCAGTTTTTCTTCTTACTTCTGTAATACTTATCTGCAGTTTCAGCAGTCAGAACAGTACCAGCTCAGGGAATTGTTCTGTCTTCCAGTGTGTCATTGCTAATTAAATTAGTATAGAACCTGCTGCTCATTTTATTCCAAATTACTGATTTTAATTGAAACACCTGCTGCAAGAATGTTTCCATCCTACTTTCTCCCAGGACTGTAAATTAGTTTTCTGGAATGTAAAATTGATTATTTAACTAAATATTACAGGGATAATTTATACATGCAGCTAGTTCTTTTTTTTTATATCTAATTTTTTATACACACAGTTCGTTTTTTTTTCTGTGGTGTCCACTTTGACTTGTATGTTTAGGCATGCTTTCTGTTAGGCAAAAACTGCATCTTCACAACACTATTTTAACCACTTTACCACTAGAGCATTTTGCTGTCTTACGTCTGGGCCACTTTTTGCGATTCGGCACTGTGCGAATTTAACTGACAATTGCGCGGTCGTGTGACGCCATACCCAAACAAAATTTACGTCCTTTTTTCCCCACAAACAGGGCTTTCTTTTGGTGGTATTTGATCACCTGTGCGATTTTTACTTTTTGCGCTATAAACAAAAAAAGAGCGTAAATTTTGAAAAAATAACAATATTTTTCACATTTTTTTATATGAAATTCCCCCAAAAAAATGTAAAAATCAAATTTTTTTTACATTTTTGGCCAATTTGTTTTCTGCTACCTATGTTTGGTAAAAAAAATCACAATAAGCGTATTTTGATTGGTTTGCGCAAAAGTTATTGCGTTTACTAACTAAGGGAAAGATTTCTGTCATTTTTGGTGTTTTTTTTTTTTAACGAGTAATGGCGGCGATCTGCGATTTTTTTTGCGGGACTGCGACATTGTGGCGGACAGATCGGACCCTTGACTGACATTTTTGACACTTTTGGGGGTACCAGTGACATTACTACAGTAATCAGTGCTATATATATGCACTGTTACTGTAAAAATGACACTGGCAGAGAAGGGGTTAATTTTATTGGAGAGGGAGGGGTTAATGTATGCCTGGTGCTTACTAACATGTGTGGGGGGAGGTGACTGAGTGACACAGGGACAGATCTCAGGTTCAGCTATGCTGAACCCTGCAATCTGACCCTGCCTGTCACTTAGGAGATCCGCCCGCTTGTGTTTACACTCGATTCCCCGACGATCGGGGAAGAGCAGCGGCGATCGCCGCTGCTCCTCCCCTGACCCAACTCCCGCTGTGAATGAATACAGCGGGAGCGAGCCTCCGGCGGCGCGCGTGCGCCGCCGAGAAAGGGGAGTGTCTGGCGACGTAGGTCTACGTCGCCAGACGATAACGAACCACTTTGCCGCAGTAGTGCTTGAGTGAGCAGACGGTAAGTGATTAAGTCTCCATTTACACTAGTACGACTTGTCAGGCAACTTGGTCAGCCTGACAAGTCATGCACCATCGCGGTCCATAGTGTAGTACAGGAACGGTTCGACTCCGACTTAGAAAAAGGGTCCTGTACTACTTCGGGGCGACCTGGAGCGACTTGCATAGACATTCATTATATGAAGTCCGTGCAAGTCGCGCCGAAGTCACGGCGCACGCGACTTCACAGGTCGCCCCCTAAGTCGGATCGCCATAGTGGGAACCGACACTTAGTTTAGCCTATTGAATATTTGTAAACACCTGCTTATTCCAACTTCCAAGTGGAATGAATATTACCGCATGTAAAATGATTATGTATAGTTAGGGTTGCCACCTCATTCCTTTTAAAACCGAACACATATTAAATAAATATTAGGTTAGAGGAGAGAGCACCAAAAGTGTGTGGGACTTTAAATATGCCTCTGGGAACACACCACACAAAACATATAAAAAAGTACAAAAATATTTATTATGAATTTGACATATCATAAAATGCCCAACGGCATAAAAACATGCAGTTTATAACATACAGTGCAAGATGCAGATCATGAAGGCATAAGAGTTCACGTGTATATTCAATGATAGCTTGGTCTAGTAGACGTAGTACGCGGGGACCCACGCTTCCTCAGGACCATGCAAGCGTGTACAGTATACGACTCTTAACTATAATGGTGATGTGTTGCTCTTGTATGCACCATCAGATAAATACAAAATACCAAGAAAAAAGAGGGTTATGCCTACTGGCCCTTTGGAGTAGCCCACCACAGATAACCCTGAAATGATGGAATATCGAAAGGCGTAATGAGGGTGTCCCAGTCGAAAGGCCATTGATCATCATGATCCAATGTATATGGGGAACAGGTTGTAAGTATAACCGAACCACCTGCTGCACCTCAATTGGCCAAAAAGACCATCTCAGGTCCTCCAGTAAATTAATTGATAACCACCCAGAGCACACACTGAAAGCATGTAGACTGCAGCTGTCCCCCACCATCTCTACCACAGAGAACTAAGCTATCACATGACCGCTGATAGCTCAGTTCTTGGTCCTAACCAGGAACCTCTTTTCTCTTCACCAGCTCTTTACTCTGCCCAGCTGCCCAGCCAGCACTCACTGGAGCACTAGACTTGGGGGGCGGGGGGGGGGGGATTAGGAGCAGCTGGCTCGCTTAGAGGCTGAGGCAGCTGCCAGTCAGCCATCTGGGTGGATCCCAACATTATTGATGAGATCCTTTAACCACTTGCGCCCCGCCCACCGTACATATACTGCGGCACTCTGCCGATGCTGGGCAAAGCGATGTATCCCTACGCCGCTCGCTCAGGCGCCCGCCCCCGCTCGTTCCCTAGTGAGCCAGCCCGTGTGACCGGCGGCTCCGTTGCCCGCCGGCCACTCGCGATCTCCCGCAGCAGAGGGAGAAAGACAGATGGCTGATGTAAACACAGCCGTCTTTCATTCTCCCTTAGATTATCACAGAGGCTATGCGATCCTGCTATATAGGATCGCATGTCTCTGTGATGATCTCACTAGCCACGACCCCTGACAGTAAGAATCACGCCCCTAGGGACACACTTAACCCCTTGATCACCAGTAAAGTTAACCCCTTCCCTGCCAGTGTTATTTTTACAGTAACAGTGCATATTTATAGCACTGATTACTGTAGTAATGTCACTGGTACCCCCAAAAGTGTAAAAAATGTCAGTTAGGGGTCCGATCTGTCCGCTGCAAAAAAAAAAATCGCATTACTAATTAAAAAAAAAAAACAATAAAAATGACATAAATCTTTTCCGTAGTTGGTAAACGCAATAACATTTGCGCAAACCAATCAAAATACGCTTATTGCAATTTTTTTTGCCAAAAATATGTAGCAGAAAACAAATTGGCCTAAAATGTTAAAAAAATTAGATTTTTACTTTTTTTTGAGAATTTCATATAAAAAAATGTGAAAATATTGTTATTTTTTCAAAATTTACGCTGTTTTTTTGTTTATAGCGCAAAAAATAAAAACCACACAGGTGATCAAATACAACCAAAAGAAAGCTCTGTTTGTTGTAAAAAAAGGACGTCAATTTAATTTGGGTACAGCATCGCACGACCGCGCAATTGTCCGTTAAATTCACGCAGTGCCGAATCGCAAAATAGGGCCTGGTCATTGAGCAGCCAAATCCTCCAGGGCTAAAGTGGTTAAAAGTCTGGAGTGGCTTTGTGACATCAGCTGTCAATGGGCTTTAGCCTGCTGTTGGCTGATTCTGGGCATTCCTGTGACCCTCAAGAGAAGTGTGGCCAAAAAAGCTTTGGCCATACTTTTCTTTTAACTTGGAGATCCTGCCAGTAACAACACTTCTTGTTGCAGGCTGACAATGCTAAGCCACTACCTCACAATATAACGTCCAGTGTGCATGAGGCCTTAGCAGCAGCACTGTCAGACTATTGCCAAGCTTCATTAGTTGGCCATTGGGCTGCATATCAGATAGGCCTTATATGCAGCCCAGTAGCCAAATGTAAGTATTAAAGTAGAACTGAACTTAAAAAATGCAGGTTTGTTTATTATAGAGAACATTTAGAAACAGTAATTGTGCCTAAACAGTGCCCTGAATAATGTACCTTTATCTGGAATTCCTCCTGAAAAATCACAGTGCACATACTGGTAGAAGGTGCCTAGGCACTCCAGTGAGCAGAATATCTGTACTGTGAGATATAAGGCACTGTACCTCTGATGGATAGTCTCAGGAGATTTGTAGAGTGGTTTGAGATAGCACCACTGTAATGCACACTGTTCTCATTGCTGGAGCTTATATGTGAGAAAGCAATGCCCTGCCTCCACCAAGATGGCAACCGCTACACAGAGACACAGTGCAGTACAAGGCACAAAGCAAAATGACATTTGCCCTCCGCCTGCTGTTTTGCACGCAATTTCCAGAGTTCAGTACCTCTTAGATCTGTTGACAGAGGGCGGTCTACAGCGTACACCTACAGTGCCTTGAGAAAGTATTCGGCCCCCTTGAACTTTGTGACCTTTTGCCACATTTCAGGCTTCAAACATAAAGATATAAAACTGTAATTTTTTGTGAAGAATCAACAACAAGTGGGACACAATCATGAAGTGGAACGAAATTTATTGGATATTTCAAACTTTTTTAACAAATAAAAAACTGAAAAATTGGGCGTGCAAAATTATTTAGCCCCTTTACTTTCAGTGCAGCAAACTCTCTCCAGAAGTTCAGTGAGGATCTCTGAATGATCCAATGTTGATCTAAATGACTAATGATGATAAATAGAATCCACCTGTGTGTAATCAAGTCTCCGTATAAATGCACCTGCACTGTGATAGTCTCAGAGGTCCGTTTAAAGCGCAGAGAGAATCATGAAGAACAAGGAACACACCAGGCAGGTCCGAGATACTGTTGTGGAGAAGTTTAAAGCCGGATTTGGATACAAAAAGATTTCCCAAGCTTTAAACATCCCAAGGAGCACTGTGCAAGCGATATTGAAATGGAAGGAGTATCAGACCACTGCAAATCTACGAAGACCTGGCCGTCCCTCTAAACTTTCAGCTCATACAAGGAGAAGACTGATCAGAGATGCAGCCAAGAGGCCCATGATCACTCTGGATGAACTGCAGAGATCTACAGCTGAGGTGGGAGACTCTGTCCATAGGACAACAATCAGTCGTATACTGCACAAATCTGGCCTTTATGGAAGAGTGGCAAGAAGAAAGCCATTTCTTAAAGATATCCATAAAAAGTGTTGTTTAAAGTTTGCCACAAGCCACCTGGGAGACACCAAACATGTGGAAGAAGGTGCTCTGGTCAGATGAAACCAAAATCAAACTTTTTGACAACAATGCAAAACGTTATGTTTGGCGTAAAAGCAACACAGCTCATCACCCTGAACACACTATCCCCACTGTCAAACATGGTGGTGGCAGCATCATGGTTTGGGCCTGCTTTTCTTCAGCAGGGACAGGGAAGATGGTTAAAATTGATGGGAAGATGGATGGAGCCAAATACAGGACCATTCTGGAAGAAAACCTGATGGAGTCTGCAAAAGACCTGAGACTGGGATGGAGATTTGTCTTCCAACAAGACAATGATCCAAAACATAAAGCAAAATCTACAATGGAATGGTTCACAAATAAACATATCCAGGTGTTAGAATGGCCAAGTCAAAGTCCAGACCTGAATCCAATCGAGAATCTGTGGAAAGAACTGAAAACTGCTGTTCACAAACGCTCTCCATCCAACCTCACTTTGCTCAAGCTGTTTTGCAAGGAGGAATGGGCAAAAATTTCGGTCTCTAGATGTGCAAAACTGATAGAGACACACCCCAAGCGACTTACAGCTGTAATCGCAGCAAAAGGTGGCGCTACAAAGTATTAACTTAAGGGGGCTGAATAATTTTGCACGCCCAATTTTTCAGTTTTTTATTTGTTAAAAAAGTTTGAAATATCCAATACATTTCGTTCCACTTCATGATTGTGTCCCACTTGTTGTTGATTCTTCACAAAAAATTACAGTTTTATATCTTTATGTTTGAGGCCTGAAATGTGGCAAAAGGACGTAAAGTTCAAGGGGGCCGAATACTTTCGTAAGGCACTGTATGTGATGGCCATGTTTAGCAACAGGGAAACACACAGGTGTTCCATGCATCCCTGTGCAGGCACTCCCACTGATATCCCAATTTGACATCCATGTGGGTATGGGTGTATGGCTCCAAACGCAGACAGTGCGAGCTCGGTGACACACTTTTGCACCCACATAGATGTCAAATTAGGAGGAGTGGCTGTGTCTGTGCAGCAGCTGCATCCCAATGGAGATTAGTGGGAGTGCTTGCACAGGGATGCATAGAAGACTTGTACATTTTGATGCAGGTAAACACGGTCCTTGGGCTTAGGATTTAGCCCTCCTTCACACTAGCCGCCTACGTTTGTTTCATTTAAATGCAGGAGTAATTGATATGAAATGTATGAACAATCTTTATACTTCTTGGATCACTCCTGTGTTTAGATTTTCAGGTGTTTACATGCATTTATATAGGTTTGGACACGTTCAGATGATCTAATCTGCCCTGGAAGCACAGGTTTATATTTTTTCTAAATGCTAAACTCAACACATCTGAACACAAATTACTCTATAGTGTTCATCATATCGATTACAAACATTACTTGCATTTATAGGTGTTTAGAAATGTCCCTTAACATTCACATACAGTGGGTAAAATAAGTATTGAACACGTCACCATTTTTCTAGGTAAATATTTTTCTAAAGGTGCTATTGACATGAAATATTCACCACATGTCAGTAACAAACCCATGCAACCCATACAAACAAAGAAACCAATACAACAAGTATAGAAATTAGGTTATGTGTAATAAAATGGAATGACACAGGGAAAAAGTATTAAACACATGAAGAAAGAAGGGAAGTGCAAAAAGGCATATAAAGTCAAGACACCAGCTGAAATCTATCAGTAATTAGAAAGCAATCCTGACCCTTGTCAGTGCAAATCAATATCAGCTGGTTCAGTCTCAACCCCATACCAACAGTGAAGTCTGAAGGTGGGAACATTATGGTGTGGGGCTGTTTTTCAGCATACGGTACTGGCAAACTTCATGTCATGGAAAGAAGGATGAGTGGAAAAATGTACCAAGACATTTTTGACAAAAAATCTGCTGCCATCTACCACAATGATGAAGATGAAACGAGAGTGGACATTTCAGCAAGACAATGATCCCAAACACAAAGCCAAGGAAATTCTAAATTGGTTTCAAAGAAAAAAAATAAAGCTGCTAGAATGGCCCAGCCAATCACCTGACTCGAATCTCATAGAAAATCTATGGAAAGAATTTTTGGCGCCTCTTGGTTTTACAACAGGATGTGATGAAAAATACTTCAATCAGGGACAAACAATATCAAAGTCAGATGTTATGCAGAGATGGGAAGGATTAGTACTTTTGGCAATATACCTTTTTTTTTAAGCAATGTATCACACAGAACTGGGAGGTAGTGTGTGAGTCAGTGCTCACTGACAGCTATAGGGTAGACCATAAGGGATCAATAACAGGGAGGGGGGGGGGGGTAAAAAGATATACTCAAAACGAATTAGGTAAGAATTAGTCCATAGTGGTAAGGAATATCAAGGAGAAGTCAGCAGGATGAATGGATCCACAGGTGGATGGGGGTAGCACACACACCGGAATTCCCTCAGACACAGACAAAACCAGCAGAAAGAGGGCGCCAGGGACAGTCAGTGTGATAGTAAAAACAATTACACACTTTGTCAGGTACACTTACATAAAATTACCTTGCAAGCTGCACGCAGGGTGGATGTGGATCATCAATCAAGCAGCCAGTCGCCATGAGGGATGAGAAGACCGCTGTGGGGATAAGCTCGGACCTGCTATATGGAGGTATATAACTAGCGGCATCTCCAGCTCTCTCGCCCTCTCTCACAGCTAGCAAGAGATCAAATCAGGACAGGTGCGGACCACAACGTGTTTCTGAGACGCTGCCTCCTTCTTCAGGCAAAAAAGTTTTTGTTTATTAAATCTTTTTTTTTTTACTGTCGGTCCTTTTTTCAGTGACAGAAGACCAGTACAGGCTTCATTCAGATATCATTCAGGGTCAGCATCTACTTCTTAGACTACAGTCCGCCCATAAAATCAGTGTTTCTCATTTTTCAGTCATGGCACTCTTTGAAAGTATGTAAAATCTTGAGGCACCTCAGTCTAAGATAAGGGACCACATCAGAGCCCTCAGTCGCCCCCCCTTTTCCCCAGCCGTTTAAAAAATAACACAAGTTTTCCATTTCACATCAGATTTTCCAGAACCCCTTTCATCTTTTCACATCAGAGTCCCCAGTCCCCCCTTCATCTTTCACATCAGAGTCCTAGTCTCCCCTTCTTCTTTCACATAAGAGTCCTCAGTCCCCCTTTCATCTTTCATATCAGAGTCCTCAGTCCCCCCTTTCATATTTTCACATCAGAGTCCCCTCTACATCTTTTTACATCAGATTCTTTAGTTCTCCCCCCACCCTTCACATCAAAGATGAAAGTCTTTTATTATATCTGACAAGTGCAATATATATATATATATATATATATATATATATATATATATATATATATATATATATATATATATATATATTATACATATATAGGGCTTTTTTTCAACAGCAATGCGGGGGAACGCAGCACTGAATGTATGCTAGAGGTGCTGGGATGTAATGGAGGATCTACTGATGCTGGCTGCTGTGGTATTTATTGTTGCTGGTGGAGGATCTTTTGTTACTGGGGGTCAATTGTTGCTGGAAGGGATCTACTGTTTAGGTAGAGATCTACTGTTGCTGGCTGCTGGGGTCTATTGATGCTGGCTGCTGGAGAGTCTATTGATGCTGGCTGCTGGAGAGTCTATTGATGCTGGCTGCTGGAGAGTCTATTGATGCTGGCTGCTTGAGAATCTATTGATGCTGGCTGCTGGGATATCTGTTATTACTGCTAGGGGTCTATTTTTTCTGGGGGGAGGGGGGTCTATTGTTGCTGCTCTTCTTTTTATCATTACCATATTATATAGAAATTACTTAGCACTACAAAATGATACTTGGCTCTAAATTCTCTAAAAGAGGTCATACTGGGAGCTGGATAGAGGGTTGAACCAAGAGTTGGTGCTCAGAGGTGGGTAGGGGTGGAATCGTGGGTCAGTGCTCGGAGGTGGGTAGGGGGCAGAGACATGAAGTGACTTAGAAGAGAGGAGTTTCAGCACCTATTTCCTGAGAAAAAAAGCACTGTGTATATATATATATATATATATATATATATATATTTATTATTATATTGGATTTATATAGTGCCGACAGTTTACGCAGCGCTTTACAACTTGAGGGTAGACAATACAATACCCTTTAATACAGTAGGAATCAGAGGGCAGTGCTCATTGGAGCTTACAATCATATATATATATATATATATATATATATATATATATATATATATATTAATGTTGTGCTTCTGCCCAGTACGGTTGCCCCCCCCCCCCCCCCTAAGACTGGATTTGTGTTGTGTAAAAAAGGACTGGTGAAATGTAATTCTACACATTTTTTCTCTTGAATTTGGCTATGCTTTTAAAACGTATAAACTGATACAGGTGTAACCTTTCCCTACTATGTCCAAAAATAAGATGCTTTGACTATATATATGTTTTAGGTAGTCACAGGATTTGTTAGTGTCCAATGGAGGGTGCCTGAAGCTACTTTAGGGCATTTTTACACTTGAGGTTGGGGGGAGGGGGCATTAGGAACATGTGGTTGAGCTGCATTTTTACTGCCCCCAAATGCTCCCTCTTATGCTGCAAAGGCACAATGCTTCCGCAGCAGGAATTAAATCCTCTGTTGCATTTGGTGGGCATTACCACCAACCTAATGTGACCCAATCAAGTGAATAGAGCCGCCCTGCAACAGTGCTGCAACAGGGGTTAAATTGGGCGGTGAGGAGGCAACATATCACCTCCTTGCCACCCGTCAAACACCTCTGAAAAGCGATCCAAGCATATATCATCAAGAAGACTTGGTGGATCATCTAAAACAATAAAAACACTCTATAAACAAATGTGGTGAGTGCTCATTTGATATCCAAAATAAGCAGTATAATTGATAGAATGATCATAAAACTCAATGGCACAAAGCCAGTGTATCTTGCCAAAGACATAGCTAGGGTTACTTTTTAGCTTCCCAACTGCAGAAGTTAGGCACCCCTTTTTTCCAGCCCCTGGTTACTGCTGTTTTCATCCTCTTTACCACACCTGCCCTTTTTTTGAACCCCCTTCACCTCTGCAGTGTACTGCTGGGCACAAAGGAGTCATATTCAAAATAAAAGATCAGCTTTTGCTCATCTGGCTGAAGTAAACTGAAATTTGATTGGTTGTTTTATACTTTGTTCGATGAATTTACTATTCATCCTTTGTTTTGCCCTGTACAGTAAAACCTTGGTTTGAGAGTAACTTGGTTTAAGAGCGCTTTGCTCTGGTTTAAGACCGCCATCTATGTCATCCCTCCCATGCTGCCCCTCGCTTTCAGATCGCTTTACTGCAGGGTGGTCTTCCTGGTCAGGATTACAGACTGGCAGCCGGCGGTGCAGAAGATAGTCTATGTGGACAGCTTTACCCCGGATGCCTGCATACTTAGATGTGCCTGTTTTATTCATCAACCATGTGAGTTGCTAAATGTTGTACCTTCATTAAATGTAACCATATTGCTACACTTAGAGGCGCCTCTCTTCTCTTTGATACTCTGTAGCTCCTGCTGGATTTTGCTTCTTATCCCCTTGTGGAAGCGACTATTTGTGGATGGACATTTTATGGTTATATAACCTATCGCAATGCTATAATCTTTTTATATGGACTATAAACTCAAGAACTTATGAATAAATGGTTGTGGAACGAATCATCTGAGTTTCCATTATTTCTTATGGGGAAATTTGCTTTGATATAAGAGTGCTTTGGATTACAAGCATGTTTCCGGAACGAATTATGCTCGCAATCCAAGGTTTTACTGTATATGTTAAATACTATCACATGAATTACCTCCAAATGCACATCCTAAGGGATGAAGGTAGGAGGTTTTGTGAAAGTTCCTTGGGTGAAAAGAGGTTCTGTATGAAATATTTTCCACATATACCCTCTAGGTTTTCAATTAATTCCGATTTAATTTTTTTTATTCATACAGTGGGTACGGAAAGTATTCAGACCCCCTTAAATTTTTCACTCTTTGTTATATTGCAGCCATTTGCTAAAACCTTTTAAGTTCATTCTTCTTCCTCATGAATGTACACATAGCACCCCATACTGACAGAAAAACACAGAATTGTTGACATTGTTGCAGATTTATTAAAAAAGAAAAACTGAAATATCACATGGTCCTAAGTATTCAGACCCTTTGCTCAGTATTTAGTAGGAACTCCCTTTTGATCTAATACAGCCAGGAGTCTTTTTGGGAAAGATGCAACAAGTCTTTCACACCTGGATTTGGGGATCCTCTGCCATTCCTCCTTGCAGATCCTCTCCAGTTCTGTCAGGTTGGATGGGAAATGTTGGTGGACAGCCATTTTTAGGTCTCTCCAGAGATGCTCAATTGGGTTTAAGTCAGGGCTCTGGCTGGGCCATACAAGAACAGTCACGGAGTTGTTGTGAAGCCACTCCTTCGTTATTTTAGCTGTGTGCTTAGGGTCATTGTCTTGTTGGAAGGTAAACCTTCGGCCCAGTCTGAGGTCCAGAGCACTCTGGAGAAGGTTTTTGTCCAGGATATCCCTGTACTTGGCCGCATTCATCTTTCCCTCGATTGCAACCAGTCGTCCTGTCCCTGCAGCTGAAAAACACCCCCACAGCATGATGCTGCCACCACCATGCTTCACTGTTGGGACTGTATTGGACAGGTGATGAGCAGTGCCTGGTTTTCTCCACACATACCGCTTAGAATTAAGGCCAAAAAGTTCTATTTTGGTCTCATCAGACCAGAGAATCTTATTTCTCACCATCTTGGAGTCCTTCAGGTGTTTTTTAGCAAACTCCATGCGGGCTTTCATGTGTCTTACACTGAGGAGAGGCTTCCGTCGGGCCACTCTGCCATAAAGCCCCGACTGGTGGAGGGCTGCAGTGATGGTTGACTTTCTACAACTTTCTCCCATCTCCTGACTGCATCTCTGGAGCTCAGCCACAGTGATCTTTGGGTTCTTCTTTACCTCTCTCACCAAGGCTCTTCTCCCCCGATAGCTCAGTTTGGCCGGACGGCCAGCTCTAGGAAGGGTTCTGGTCGTCCCAAACGTCTTCCATTTGAGGATAATGGAGGCCACTGTGCTCTTAGTAACCTTAAGTGCAGCAGAAATCTTTTTGTAACCTTGGCCAGATCTGTGCCTTGCCACAATTCTGTCTCTGAGCTCTTCAGGCAGTTCCTTTGACCTCATGATTCTCATTTGCTCTGACATGCATTGTGATCTGGAAGGTCTTATATAGACAGGTGTGTGGCTTTCCTAATCAAGTCCAATCAGTATAATCAAACACAGCTGGACTCAAATGAAGGTGTAGAACCATCTCAAGGATGATCAGAAGAAATGGAAAGCACCTGAGTTAAATATATGAGTGTCACAGCAAAGGGTCTGAATACTTAGGACCATGTGATATTTCAGTTTTTCTTTTTTAATAAATCTGCAACAATGTCAACAATTCTGTGTTTTTCTGTCAGTATGGGGTGCTATGTGTACATTCATGAGGAAGAAGAATGAACTTAAATGATTTTAGCAAATGGCTGCAATATAACAAAGAGTGAAAAATTTAAGGGGGTCTGAATACTTTCCGTACCCACTGTAGCAACCCTGTTACTATCTTAAGACAATTCAGCCTTTACTATTACACATAGGCCACATACTGTGCTATATTAGCCTGGTGGGTAGATGGTGAAATCTCCACTTACTTTAAAGTGGAACTTTACCCTTAACAACTTGTTAAAAAATATATTTTTTTTAGCAAGGAACATACATTCAATATTAATAATAATGCTACCAAAATTATTGTTGCTGCAAATTGCCTCTAGCATTGCTCCTGTTTTTTCTTGCCGGAAGCTACCATTTTGCTGAAGCTCAGAGCCTCTAAGCAGCAGTAAATCTTTTAGGCTGTTAGCAGATTGGCCTCTAGTGGCTCTGATTTTAGGCACAGTGATGACAAATAGAGAGCAACTGAGCATGTGAAGAACAGAGTGAGAGTGTGCATTACTGGATTTCAAACAGTATAGACACTTCTTTTTAAAGTTGTACATAGCTATTATATATACTTCTGGGAGTGTCAATAATGTGCCCCCCCCCCCCAAACCCCACTGAATGCTATGGTTCCTCCTGCAACCAACCTGCACATCACTACTGTGCCCTGTAATGTAGTGGTTGGCACGAGGAGCCAGTCCACAACATGCAGCAGGGGGACATGCTGTCTGACACGTAGGGAAGTGTCGGACAGCAGTGGCACCGGGAGATCTTGAAGGGTGGCACAGAATGAGTTCTGCAAGGATAGCGACAGGGTTGCTTTAAATAAGAGTTGGTAAATATACATGTGTTGTTTCTCTGTGCTGCTACTTTGTCTACAAACAACCAAAGTAGAGCCAGAATCGAGGGGATGGAGACTTAACCACTTGCCGACCGCCGCAAGTATATATACTGCGGCGGTCAGCCCCGGCCAGGCAGTGACGTACCGGTACGTCACTAGCCTGTCACCGGCTTGTGAGCCAATAGCGGGCGATCCCCCAATCTGACCTGTGATATACCTACATCTGGCATACCTTACACCGGGTGGAAGAGTGGAAGGTTGGGAAGTTCTTCTGCTCTATCACATTGGCTGTTGTTACCCATAAAGTGCATGTCATCTTATAGTTGGTAAGGGTACAACCTCTTCATCTTCAACACGTTGGTGCTGAGAGGGATTTTGTGTTTGCACATCTCACCTTTAATCACAACTCACCTTTAAGAAGATTTCAGCACTTCTGTTGATGGACTTTTGGGACTTGTTCATTTATCTGTTTATATCACATATATGTTTTATTGTTCCATTGTTACACATCGTGAATACAATTGGAATTTTTCACATTCACTATATATGGGAACACATTTATTTTTCATTTAGTGTTTTCCTTTGGAAATTATACACTGATCATATCTAGCGCACCTATTTATCATATCTATACATTTTCACTCTATTTAGGTTAGAGTTTCGGTTGCTGCTGATAACTCTTTTCATTTTGTTTGCGCACCTCATTTTTTGATCATGAATTAGTGATCAACCGATATCAGTTTTTCATTGCCGATACCAATATTTTGGCCAATGCATATCGGTATCGGTCGATATTGGCCGATATTTTCGTCCAAAAAAAAAATATTTTTTAAATTTTTTTTTATTTGACAGGTAGTCTTGTGGAGGGATCTGGGGGTCTAAAAGACCCCAAACCCCTTCTCTGCACTTAAAAGCATTAAAAATGCCAAGTTTGGCTGTTTTGAATGCTGTCATTTTTTTAATCTGGCGCCAGACAGTACCTGGAAGTGATGTCACTCATGACATCACATCCAGGTTTTTGCATGGAGACCCGATCAGAGCCGAATGTGGCTTTGATCAGGTCTTCGGCGGGCCGTGCAGGCTGGTTGCTCTGGTCTCCTGTCCCACCGCGGAAGGCGGTGGGAGGGGGAGGGACGTCCCCTCCTGCTCCTTGTAATGACAGCCAAGCGGCTTCTCAGCCGCATCAGTTGTCATTACAAGACAGACAACCGTCGGCTATGGACGCCGGTACCGGGATGATGCCTCTAGCTGATGACTTGATAAAGCGCATAGCGCGAAACATGTAGTCATGGCAACCATATAGCTTGTGGTCCACCCTGGTTTCTGGTACTTTCCCGCAAGTGGCGCCTGTCCGGCTGATGTCACCGCTACGGAACTTACAGCAGAGTCCTTTCATCCTCGCGCCAGCTGGTTTCCGGCTTAGTGCACACACTGCTCAGCAGTCCTGGGAGACTGACCTCTTTGCACTCGTGTTGCTTGCTGCCAGGTGCCCTTATCCACTCCAGCCCAGGGGGATGTAAGCATTTTATGTTCTTTGTTTTTCGGTTATCAATACCAATAAACTGTTAACCTTTTCTATACTGGATGTTCACCTGACTTTCTTATCCATTGCATCCCGGTGTGGTTCATGCGCTGCCTTCCTCATGTACTTTTATCGCTCCGGTACAGCACTTTCCTGGAATATAGGCAATATCGGTAACCTCCGGGGCCGATTCCGATATATCGGGGAAAGTGCATATCGGCCCTCCATATATCTGCTTTGCCGATAATTGGTCGATCTCTAGTATAAATACATGTCATAGAATTCAAGGAAGTAAATGTGTATGAATCTTCACAAAGTAAGTTTACAGACTTCAAGATGAATATAAATAACTGAAATCCAATGTGGAAATGAATAAGATGATTTTGCATTTTGACCATAGATACACTCTCATGTACCATGTCCTCCTTAGATAAGAGTGGGTGCTCATGGAGTGTTCCTCACTGAGTCTTCCCTTGAAATGCTTAAAGCACACAGCGCAGAGACACAGCTGTCATCCTTCTACTCAGCGGGGGGATCGGCGGATCGATCCCCCGCTGAGAAAAACGGAGTCCGCCTGACAGACTCCGTATGCGAAAGGGCCCTAATGCATAGAATGCATTAAGAACAAAAACCTTCTGCCTTTACAACCACTTTAAGGGCATATCTTTGAAAGCTGGCAAAAAAGTAAGATTTCACTGTCTGTGTCTTTTGAAAATTTATTTCTCCACAATGCCTATAGCATCAGAGGCTAATGAGAGTCTGCAAAAGTGCTTGTACAGTAGAGAATATGTTAATGCTTTAGTGTGTATAAACTGGGAATGTGTTCCATAATTGGATTGCTAGATTTTATAGGTTATTGCTATTAAAACTTTCACTCACCATTTGTTTTACATTTTCCCCCACATTGGTGGGGAGACAGCTCTTGCATAGCAGAGACTCTTATGGCTTCATTTACATTGCTTAGCAACAGAAATGCCTCACTTATTATGCTTTCACTTACCCACCATCCATGAAATAGCATTGCTGATGTTTATAGGTTTAGAACAGGCTGTGCTGAAAATGGCTGGCCTCTGAGCTTTATATATGTTACAAGGTGGTAGTTTTGGAAAATTGTTAGAAAAAAACTTGGTATTAACTAACATTTAGAAAGGATATCAGAAGCTGGACAAATAAAACAGTTCATAAAGCAGCAGTGCATTCATATCACTCCAAAACATACCTGCTGAGAAAGGTTCTCACATGCTGGGCCTTTAGAATATACTGGGTAAACTAAGCATTACTAGGCCCTGGCTTCTGGGGCCCAGCCTTGGATCAATTCTGACGTGTCTTAACCTGGATACACATTATACAATTCTCTTAAGATTTTTTCATTTAGATTTACCAAAACCATAAAATATGAGGTCATACCTAAACACTTTCAATTGGTAAGCAATCAGGCAGGCCCTAGCATTACATAGTTGAAGGTAAATCTAAAGGAAATCGAACAACAAAAGTTGTATAGTGTGTATCCAGCCTTAAGTGTCAGAACTGCAGTTCTTCTTAACCACTTGCCGACTGCCTAACGACGATTTACGTCGGCAGTCAGCCCCTCACAGGCAAAGTACTACATCGCTAGCCTTTGAGGCTCTAGGGAGAAAGCGCGCGCCGCTGGAGGCGCGCTCCCGCTCGCTCACGGACCCCCCCCGCGCGTGTGAGCGGCGGACTCGATGTCCGCCGGTCACTCGCGATCGTCGGTTACACCGGGAGAAAGGCAGGTGGCTAATGTAAACAAAGCCGCCTGTCTTTCTCCCTTGTGTAACAGCAGAGATCATACGGTCCTCCTATGTAGGACCGTAGATCTCTGCTGTTACATCACTAGCCACATCCAATCACAGTTAGAAGCACGCCCCTAGGGACACACTTAACCTCTCCTTCTCCAATAAAGTTAACCCCTTCCCTGCCAGTGTCATTTTTCCAGTAACAGTGCATATGTATAGCACTGATTACTGTAATAATGTCACTGGTACCCCCAAAAGTGTCAAAAATGTCAGTCAAGGGTCCGATCTGTCCGCCGCAATGTCGCAGTCCCGCAAAATAATCGCAGATCCCCGACATTACTCGTTAAAAAAAAAAAAAACAATAAAAATGACAAAAATCTTTCCCTTAGTAAACGCAATAACTTTTGCGAAAACCAATCAAAATACGCTTTTTGCGATTTTTTTTTTTTTTTACCAAACATATGTAGCAGAAAACAAATTGGCCTAAAATGTTAAAAACATTTTGATTTTTACATTTTTTTTGGGGAATTTCATATAAAAAATGTGTAAAATATAATTGTTTCAAAATTGTCGCTCTTTTTTTGTTTATAGCGCGTGATCAAAAAATCACACAGGTGATCAAATACCACCAAAAGAAAGCTCTGTTTGTGGGAAAAAAAGGACGCCAAATTAGTTTGGCTATAGCGTTGCACAACCGCGCAATTGTCCGTTAGAGTCACGCAGTGCCGAATCGCAAAATAGGCCCTGGTCAGGAAGGGGGTAAAATCTTTCGGGGCTTGAGTGGTTAATACCTGTCTACTCTTATCTTTAAAAATTCCACTTTGCTTCCTCCAAAGTCCAGAGTTCAGATGAGAGGACAGCAAATCACCAGCACTTCAGAAAAGTTAGTTTCACATTTATTTAAAAAAAATATCATCACATTGTTTGAATAGCCGGCGTTTTGGAGTGAAACAGACTTTCTTAAAGTGGTGGTGACTTGTCTTCTCATCTGGCCTCTACATGGCACAAACCATTGTGGTCATTATGAGCACCCACTAGCTACAGTATATCAGTGAAGTGTTGCAAGGAGTGCAGGACTAACATGGACTGTACCTTCCAGAGTTCAGACAAATGAGCCCTGTCAGCAGGGATAAAGAGGGGCTAATCGTACTAGAATTTGCCCTCTTGAGCTCTTCGACTGGCTACATTATGCTTACTTTTTTGCATAGAACTGACTCACATTTGTGAAGTGTTATGGTCATACCTATAAAAGATACAGTCATACTTTTTTGACCACCAGTGGTGTAAAAAAGCTACCTCCTTTACGTTAATAGTATTGAGAGAAAATAGAAGAAGCAGAAGGGAGCAATGTTAAGGTCTACATGACAGTAGAGGGGGGAGGGGTCGCAGCACCTGCCAGATCACCTCTAGTATAAATGTGTCACGGACAGTACTCAATTGCCCCTGAGTACCAAAGGGCCCTAGTGCTAATGAACAGTCACACAATTGGGTTGTACGTTTCTTGTGACTACTGCAGAATGAAACTAAGTGGATAGGAATTTATGACAATTTCTACCAAATATGATCAGACGGTGTTATGCATTTGGCTTTTCGAGCATACAGTATGTACTGTATACGGATGCTGGTAGGAAGTGGGTGAATGTACGTGTTTTTCTAAAGAAATCTTTACTGTACACATTGGGAGGAAAGGATATTTACTGGCAGGGTCTGTTGATAGATGTGGCTGTGTGAGGGAGAACTTTGACTGTTGGTCAAGGCTAGATAAGGCTAGATTAAAGGGCAGGATGACTTTTGGCTGCTAGACAGAGCCAGATTTCTCCATAGCAAAAAATAAGCCAAGGCCTAGACCAGCACACAGCCAATGGCATATAATATTACCAGAGATGTATAGTAACTAAGTAGAACTACTTCACTACTGTACTTAAAGCGGAGTTCCACCCAAAAGTGGAACTTCCGCTTTAGGGAGTCCTGACCCCCCGACATGCCACATTTGGCATGTCATTTTTTGGGGGGGGGGAGCGGGTACCTAGTTTTGACAGCGCCGCGGCGCCCTGAGCGGAAGTTCTCCTCTCCCCCTCCCTCCCTGCAATCTTCTGGGACACGTCAGAGGTCCCAGAAGATTGCCGGCCAATCACGGCGCGCAGCGCGACTCGCGCATGCGCAGTGGGTACCCGGCTGTGAAGCCGCAAACTGTAACAGCCGGGTGCCCACAGCAGTGATGCCGGCGCCGAGGGAGAGGATCGAGGCTTCCGGCGGCCGCATCGCTGGACCGTTGGACAGGTGAGTAAATGACTGGAACTCCGCTTTAAGTACTGAAAGTTGGTATCTGTACTTTCCTAGAGTAGAATTTTTTTTCTCCTACTTCCACTTTTACTTCACTACATTTTTTCAATGATTTCAATACTTCTACTCCGATATTTGTTTTTTGTGCTGCATAGTTAGTAGATGGCAGGTTTCATGAAGCTCAAAACATGTGTATTATCAGTGCATACGAAAATAAATGCTACTGTATGTATAAATAGAAGCTGCATTTGAAATAATAAAAAACAATATGATGTTCAAACTTTGACTTCTTTCTTTAATAACTACATAACACATTACTTTTACTTTTACTTTCAGTACGTGAGTAGCAAATTTTTTTAAAAAACTACTTGCAATACTTAAGTACAAAAAATGTTGAATACTTTAGTACTTCTACTCAAGTCACTTTTTGATAGAGCACTTCCACTTCTACTCAAGTCACTTTTTGATCGAACACTTGTACTTTTACTCAAGTATGGGTTTCGAGTACTTTATACAACTCTGAATATTACTGCCAGAAATGAATTCTCTTGTGTAATTAAAGATCCCAGAATGCATTTTGGTTGGTGGTATTGTATACTGTGTACTAAAAGTTTGCTCGTTCTAGGTTCATACCCCAAAAACCAAACCAATAGCAGAGCAGGGTAGGACCAGGTAGCACCAGGTTCACATCTATCCGTGTCCACGTTTGTCTTTTTTTAAGGTGTGTTGTAAATGTGTGTGAAAGACCCAATCGGGACAGGGGCTTTTAAAGGGGACTAAGGGCTTGCCTCCTACCCACTGATTATGGCCCATGGAGAAAGCAGATTATTCTATAATGATGGGATTAGCCTTGTGTCAACTTTAGCTCGTAATCTAACCCTTGTGTGATGTTTTGGTTGAATATTTGGTTTATTGTTCATGTGGTGACTTACCTACTTTTGAAATGTATAAAAACCTGTATTTCTGTTCAATAAATGGTCATTTCTTTGGTTGTTTTCCCAAAATCTTGTCTCTGTACGATGCTTGGGGTGTTAGGCCGGTATTAGCTCTGGGTCTGCTGGAACAGATTGAGGGGCAGGAGGCACTGTTTGGTGGAAGCACCTAAGCAGGGTGCCAAGCGGTTCCATCACATTTGGTGGTAAGCAGTGGGATGCTTCCTGCCGTCTGGGACATCCAAACCTCCACCAGGATCCAAGATCTGGATAGTAGAAAAGGAGAGGTACAGATATCAGCCACCATGGAAGAGGAATTTGGAAGGAGGCTACAAGAGATATAGATACAGCACAGGGGACTAGTGTCAGTGCAGGTCCTGCTGGGATGTTATGACTCTGCCGGCTGGCATCTCTGGAAGGAAGCGCTAGCCTGTGAATAACGCCACCAGGGAAAAATTCTTCCATCCATCAAGGAAAGGTACTGGCCACAGTATGAAGTGCAAATGCTGATATTGGGGAAACAAACGCGCAAGGAATGGAGAGCTGAGTTAAGCAGGCTGGTCTGAGCAGAGATGCAGTTGGATGAGACCTACAGAGCCCTCCGCTGGTATGTAGCTCAAGTGTGCCCCTGGACAGCGGACGACAGCCCGACGGAAGGCTTTGGCAGAGGTACCTATGCAGGGCACCAAGTGGTTCCGCCACAATGTGTTTTCATGCATTTAGCTTATTTTATTTAGAATCGCAGTGCATGAAAATGCACAGGTAATTGGACATGCCTTTATTTTTACCAATGCAGTGCACAGATGTGAATGGCCTAAATAATTCAATGTATTTTTATGGCATTGCACATACAAACGCATACATTAAGTGTGAATCAGGCCTTAAAATTTGCCCCCCCCCCCCCCCCCTTCTAGTGATTTGTTCTAGGTGTACTGTAGAAAAACTGTTTCTCCCTGCCTCTGTATGTCCAGCATCTCCTTGTGACATTTACCATCTGATCTTCTTAGTGTGACACAAAGACTAGCCAGTCAGCTGGGGTTTGAATGGAGGTGGCACAAGGTAGCTGCCCTAGAAGAGCAGGAAGTATAAATCTGCTCTTACTCTTGGGGAGGTTGGGTGTATATAATGCTGTTTGCTGTTTATGGGGTCAGTGACTGGTGGGTATGGATGGGGTGTACATACAAGTGGCCAGTACAGAATTGATTCTTGCTCATCATACCACCATCAGCAGTTCAGATCATTGGATAATTTTAACAATAACCTGTGTATGTAAATATTTCTGACACATGAGTGACGGGTCACACTTGTGCGATGCGGGAACGCTGCGAATATGCAGCGTGATCCCGCATCGCACCCGCACATCTGGCAGTTCACACTGCCATATGCGATACACAGGGGGTGTCAATTAAATGTTAACGACACCCCCAGTTTGATCGCATATCGCAGTGCGATCTGACAGTTTGCACAGGATCGGATCGCACAAGTGTGAACCACTGTGCGATCCGATCCTGATGCGGCTGAAAAAAAGGGTCCTGTGCGTGTTTGGTGCGGATACAGTGCGAATTCAGCCATACAAAGTGTATGGCTGAATTTGCATCCGCACATGAGATCGCATGTAATGAAGAAGCAGTGCGCTCCGAATTACATGCGATCTCCGCAGCCGCAATAATGTGAACCGGTGTTCCGTGAAAAAACCATACCCGTGAGAAAACCATACCCTCGTCACTTCCGGAGGGTATGGATTTCTCACGGCAGTGTGTTTAACGTTATACTTGCCGCCGTTACATTAAAACATTTCCTCTGCACTATAAGTGAACTCCGCTCCTCTCCCTGACACTTCCCTGATCTGGGGTAATAAATATAAAAGCGGATCACGGAGCCGACATTTACATCTCATACACCCGCCGCCGCTTTCATATTTATTAGCCCACATCAGGAAAGTTACAAGGATAGGAGCGGAGATGCCTCATAGTGCAGCCGCGCTGTTTTATGTAACCGCCGCAAGTTTAACATTACTTTCACTACCGTAATTATTTCATACCTTCTGAGCATGCGCACTTGTCATCTTCTCTGCTCTTCCATGATGTTTCCGGCTCTCTGAGCATGCGCACTCCTTCGCTGCTCAGCTGTTTCTCACAGGAAGTGACGAGGGTATGGTTTCTTCACGGGGTATGGTTTTTTAACGTTACACCGGCACTGAAACTAAAACAGAAGTCTCACAAAAAGTACAAATATTTATCAAAAATTGTTATTTCAGAGTAATGGTGAAATAATTCCCGGTCTTTCTGTATCAGAAAATAACCCAGAGCATGAAGGTAAACAGCACACAGTAATGACTTTTGCTTCCTAGTAATGTAATCCGGGGCCAAAATAAACCCAGAAAAACAATAACATATCCTGCAAGCAGTTTCTATTCATTGTCATCTCTACGCCATTTTATTTATTGTCTCCAGGGTTACTGCATGTGCCCAGCTTCCTCTGTATAGGCCGTGTCTGACTCCAAAAAGAGATATACAAAGGAATAATATGTGTAACAGAAACACAATTAAAGGAAACACACAAAACTCTTTCAACTAGCAAACTTGTAGTCATTTTTAAATGAGTTACCTAATGTGATTTTAACAGCTTTACCTGCTTGCTCTTTCATATCTTTTAAGCTAATACATTTATAGAATGTATATTAAAGGCTAAGTTTACCTCTTTGAAAAAAATAAATGCTCATATTTTTGCAGGAAAAAGAAATGTCCATTTATTTTTATTTTTTCATAGAAGCCGGCAGAGCACAGAACCTGCAATAACTGGATGTGGATGCAATGTCAGGCCCCTGCAGACACTTACTCTGGCTTTCTTGCCTGTATCTCCATACAGGCTTTCTGTTAGAAAGCTGAAGGAAGTGTTAATAAACTACGAGGGCACTCATCAGTGTAGTAACATGTTACATCCAGTGGTGTATTTAGGTTTTGTGCTGCCCTAGCCCTGACTAAAGTCGTGCACCCCCTAATTTAAATATGACCCACCCCTTCCTGCCAATGCCACACCCCTTCCTGATTAAGAGCCCCCCCCTGTCATCTGCAAACCACACCCCTTCCTCTTTAGGCTTCACCAACGCAGCGGCTGGTGTGAATGGACCCTAAGCTGTGTTGAGAGGCTTTTGTTTGCTTCAAGTAGGTTTTCCATACCTATGCAAGTCTATTGGAATGCAAAATTTGCATTAAACACAGGTAAATGCAGGTCAGAAGGAGGTTAAGTGCACCTGTCAATGAATTCTGAATGATCACTGAAACATCTCAAACTGATGTCAGAACAAATGCCAGTGCTAAGTGATAACAAAAGCACTTCCAGTGGTGGAAGTGCTCATATTCACTTGCTAAAATACCCCTAAATGACATCACATTGGGCCAGATAGAGTTGGGCTGAATCCATATTTGTGGATTATTGGACATACAATGCTGATCTGAAAACACAGGTACCGCTCTTGGCTGTCAGTGCCACTTATCCCAGGAAGAACACTGGGGATGGGGACCTGCCCAACTACAGTTCCATTTGAAGGTGGTCATGTGACCTTCACAAACCAGTTTAATAGTCAAAGCATTAGGACTCAATCAGGCCAAAAATATGCCAACACACATACTGAAAGCTCTTTTACCTGTGTATGTTTAATTACAATACAATTTGCTAAATAAAACAGGATTAACTGACATTAAGATGTTCCTATAGAGAAAAACCTAAGACAAATCAACAGGTTGTAAAAACCATTAACAAAAAAAGTATATGTTCCAGCTTTACTTTACTTCTCATGCAGAAGACTACAAAAGCCCGGTATTTTCATTACACCAAAACCAGGGCTCTCAAGATTTATCATCAATTCGAGGACAACAGGTACGATTCATTAGCGCTCAAATTATGACTCACTAGGAAATAATCTGGTAATCACTTTATATATCTCTTCAAAGCCATCAAGCAGGAAGAAAACCACCTAAATGCCCTCTTCAGAGTTGTCAGTGAGAATGCAAAGAAAAAAAGCCTCTGCTGCCATACCTGGGGGCTTCCCTCCTCTCTTCTCTATTGACACAGAGATCCCTGGGAGGAAGTAACATTATATATCGTAACTTCCTCCCAAGGATGCCACAGAGGAGGGTAGGCGGAGCATTAGGCTGCTAAGACCTGCTGCCAGTGCCACACTTACTAGTATTGGCAGCCGCCAGTTGTATTAAGTGCAGCCACTGGTCTTTCCAAACATCGGGCCAGTCATCGGCCGCCGGCCAGTATTATCATACTGGAGGCAGTGTGGCCACTTTATGGGGGCGCCAGATCAATTTGCCTTTTAGGCCTTGCCACCCGGCCCAGTCCGGCCCATAAGACTGGCGCTACACTAAAAGCGTAGCACAAGCCAGTGGGGACTCTTTTCATGCAGGGTGGCTTTTTTGTCCCCCCCCCCTGCAAAGTGCCACCCTAGGCCTGGGCCTTGTTGGCCTAGGCCAAGATACAGCATTGGTTACATCCTAAATACGGCTCTGTAGCATGTTACTAAAGGTAGATTTATCCTTTAACAACAAACAAAGCAAGAGCACAGATTGCAATTACCCTACTACCTCTTTTCTTATGCCCCTTCCCACCCATAATCAGTATTGCTTGATGCCCCATACAGAAAGAGTGGTAATAAACATTCTCCCCCATGAGAGCCAACCGCCGACACTATGCGGGGCTGATGTCTCTTAATCACAGCTGTTAGTGATAGCCAGTGTCCCCACTAACCATCAGGAACCAATCAGAGTGGCTCCTGATCATGTGATCATTATGTCAGCTCTGAGATGGGGATCAAATGCAGGCTAGAAGCTTCATTGACAAAAATGAAACCTTTTAGTGTGCAGATAAACACCACCACTGTGTCAGCAGTGCCATGTAAAGTATTTAATAATTCAATAGATACAGTTCCCCAATAAAAATGTAATACATTTATAAAATAGTATTAAAAATATTATTAAAAATGTATATTAAAAAAAATTCCTTTCTTTACATGTGTGCATATTTGTCAACCTACAATGTATAAGAAACACAGAGCAAGGTTTTTATTTTGAAACCGTGAACCAAAAAGTCTCATATGTCCTTAAGATAACCAGCACATGCTGGAATTGCAAAATTAGGCCTCAGCATCTATACATCACAGTAGTAATAAACCATCAGAGACAGAGGCACAGTGTTGCTCATCTTAGTTTAAAAAAGTAATTAGTTACAGTTACAAATTACTTCTCCCAAAAAGTAATTGAGTTACTGACTCAGTTACCACATTGAAAAAGTAATTAGTTACTCAGCAAAGTAACTGTGACTTTTTTTTTTAATATTCTATAATGCAATTACGTTCTATAACATCTTTAATAGCAAAGATGTTTATATTAACTGATTGATGAAGAATAAAAACACTATATACAGTATTTTAGAACATTTGGTATTTATTTTAACCAAACTCAATAGATTGCAGCCTGCCATAGATATAAATTATATGCATACAAACATATAAAAAATAAATATTGAAACTAAAATTCACACTGGTGGTGACGTGGGTGTCGCACACTGGTGGTGGCGTGGGCGCTTGGCACACTGGTGGTGACGTGGGCGGCACACTGGTGGTGGGTGGCTGCCTGGCACACTGGTGGTGGGTGGCTGCCTGGCTGGTGGTGGCGTGGCACACTGGTGGTGGCGTGGGCGCTTGGCACACTGGTGGTGACGTGGGCGGCACACTGGTGGTGGGTGGCTGCCTGGCTGGTGGTGGCGTGGGCGCTTGGCACACTGGTGGTGACGTGGCACACTGGTGGTGACGTGGGTGTGGCACACTGGTGGTGGGCGGCTGCCTGGCTGGTGGTGGCGTGGCACACTGGTGGTGGCGTGGGCGCTTGGCACACTGGTGGTGGGCGGCTGTCTGGCTGGTGGTGGCGTGGCACACTGGTGGTGGCGTAGGCGCTTGGCACACTGGTGGTGACGTGGGCGGCACACTGGTGGTGGGTGGCTGCCTGGCTGGTGGTGGCGTGGGCGCTTGGCACACTGGTGGTGACGTGGCACACTGGTGGTGACGTGGGTGTGGCACACTGGTGGTGGGCGGCTGCCTGGCTGGTGGTGGCGTGGCACACTGGTGGTGGCGTGGGCGCTTGGCACACTGGTGGTGGGCGGCTGTCTGGCTGGTGGTGGCGTGGCACACTGGTGGTGGCGTAGGCGCTTGGCACACTGGTGGTGACGTGGCACACTGGTGGTGGTGTGATGGGTGGGTGGTGGTGGCTGGTGGGGGTCTGAGTCCTGACTCCTGAGTGTCTGTGAGTTTTTTTTTTTGTTACCTGCTGTGCTGGGCTTGCTGGTGGTGGTGTGGCCTCTGGCCTGGCAGGCACACTGTTGTCCGGGTCCCTCTGGCTCTGTCCTCCTGCAGGCCTCTCCTCTTCTGGGCTGGCTGTGTGCGTTGGTGGACTGGTGGTGGTGGACTTCCTGCTGGCTGCTGCTGCCCAGTGCCCTACTGCCCTGTGGTGGTGGTGGACTGGTGGTGGAGTCTCCTCCTGGCCTGGGCTATATCATTTTTAAGCTGACTGCGTGACTGACTGGTGGGTGGTCTCACTTAGTAACTCTGCCACTGCCCACTGGTTGACTACTAAGTACAGTACTTCACTTGTATATAATATATATTGGCACTGCAGTCAGTGTGGCACTGGGGGTGCCTGGGCGGCAATTGCAATGCTGGGTCGGATCGCTGCGGCCGCCTCGCCGGACTCTATGCCTGCCCCTGAGCCTGTCCTCCGCTGCTGCCGTGCTGGCTGTGAGATCGTTCCGACTCCTGTCGTCACGTGACTCACTCGATGAGTCTCCTCCTCTTCTCTCTCCAGGACCGCGAACAGCGGCCATAGAGGAGAGGGGGAATACAATTACATCTACTGCCATCTAGTGGCGGTAGATGTAATTGCGGTAAAGCAGCCGGAAGTACCGGCAGCGGCGTTACAGGGAGAAAATGAGTAATCTGATAGATTACTCGTTACCCTGAAAAGTAACTGCGTTAAGTAACGCCATTTACTTAAACGCAGTTACTTCCAACACTGCAGAGGCATAACTAGAACCTTCATGGCCCCAGTGCAAGAAACCATGAAGGGCCCCCCCCCGGACCCCCTTTTAATTGTATTATTTTTTATAATTTTATTTTTTTTACAGTGTCACTGACTATGACTCTGTCCATTCAGAAAAGGAGGGAGCTCGTAAATTACATATTTACCGACCCCTTCCTGGTTCTCTAGTGTGGCATCCTATCCTATCTAGATGTACAGGGGAGCCGCACAGGCCCCCTGGAGCATGGGGCCCGGGTGCAATTGCAACCCCTGCAACCCCTGTAGTTACGTCCCTGATCAGAGATGTTCATAGCTTAACACATTGAGCACAATAAAATAAACATTCCCTAGTAATCTATTTGAGAAAATGGGCAACAGTTATTGCTACTGGTTAATGCTCTCTCAGCGCTGCTTTCCTGGACTTCCAGTCTTCACAGGAAAGAGCTAACAGAGGTCACTGCAGTCTCCAGCCAGTCTGTTAAGCAGCCCATAGATTATGCAATTTTCTTACCTTCCATCGCGAGTGGGATGAAAGAAAACTGGTCTATTTCCTCCATCAACACAGTCAGTGTTGATGGGGGAATCCCTCCCATAGCACATTTGTGTTCTGCGGGTGGGGAGCCTTCAATGCTGGCAGAACACAATGATCACTGCTGGTGGCTATGATCACATGAAAAAAAAAACCAACAGGCTGATGTAAAACCAGCCTGCCCATACATGGATCCAGTGGCGTAGCGTGGGGGGTGCAGGGGGGGCGGGCCGCACCGGGCGCAACATCTGGGGGGGCGCATCCGCAGTGTCACTCTGTCTGTCTGACTATGACATACACAGTTCACACACTGTCTGTGGCTGCCTCCATCTTTAGGCTGGGAGATGTCCAGCGCGGCCGCCCTATGGCTGAAAATGGCGGGTCGGGGCAGAGAGGGGCTGGACTGTGCCTCACCTGTCCATTGGTGTAGGGTGGGGTGGCGTTGCAAACCAAGCTCTGCCTATGCCACCTCTCCTCACTGCTCAGTCAGTTTAGCCTGGCGCTGTCACAGAGTGTTTTTTTTTTTTTTTTTTTTAATCACCTGATTAGAGCCAGAGGTTCAAATAGGCTTCAAAAAAGGGTGGACCTGGGGCGCAGAGCAGTGCGCCCCGAGCCCACCATTGTGTGACAATAGCCAATGAAAATTCGCTACTGTCACATGGATCCTCCTCCTGGCCAATCAGGAAGCGGGTCCGAGACCCGTTCCTGATTGGCCGAAAGGAGGAGGCGGGAGGACTCGAGGAAATGCGGGGAACTGAGGAGAAGCCGCTGCTGCAGGTAAGTCTCTTTGCATTGAAGGGGGCAACGCTGGTCTGTCTGCATTGAAAGGGGGCACGCTGGTCACTCTGCATTGAAAGGGGGCACGCTGGTCTCTCTGCATTGAAAGGGGGCACGCTGGTCATTCAAACTTGTATTTAGATGCATTTTACTTTGAAAGGGGGCACGCTGGTCATTCAAACTTGTATTTAGATGCATTTTACTTTAATTACATCAGTATTTTCATAACAAACAATACATGTGCTTAGGGGGTAAGGGTTTCTTTAACGAATCTAGTGGAAGAGACTCGAGTGCTAAAATCTTGCGGGTTAGGGGGCGCAAATTACTTGCCTTGCCCCGGGTGCTGACAACCCACGCTACGCCACTGCATGGATCGAATCTTGGCTGTTCCCTGGTTAACCGGCCGAGATTCAATCCATCTATGGCCAGCTTAAAGTGGAAGTAAACCCTCCTATAATTTTCAGCTAAGGAAGCTGGTACCTTAGCCTCTGTTTATTCTATAACTGCCATGGTGCTGGACATGTGACCAGTTATGACCCCAGCCATTGGATGGTTTGACAGTTTGGTTGAAAGCACAACCAATGTGAAAGTTAGCATTTTCGGCATGCTGGGAATGTAACTTTTTTTAGAAACTGGTAAATCGATGGGTTTACATCCACTTAAAATTTGGAGAAGGGAGGGGGGGAGGAGGAGGGTGAAGCAGGGGATGCCTTGCCATCCTAGGCTATGGGGCTGTGTGTTTCTATTGAAACACAAAATGTAGGTAGCCACAGTTCAAGTCTCTGCATGCAAGAGTGACTCCATACTACGCTGCACGAGAAAGGAGCCACCCTGAAAAAGGAAACCTGGAGTGATGGTCATGGCACCAGCTTAAACTAGAACATAGGCAAAGATTAAAAGATAAAGAAGCTGCATATTCAGCAAGCGAATAAATCGGCTGCTGAAAGTTCTTGGAAAACTGAAGGTAAAGGTCTCATTCATATGGGCACTAAGGCCTGAACACCAAGAATGGGCCATGAGATTATGCTTTTTGAGCTGCCAGCTGCTGCATGCAGGCAGCCCATGTCAGTATATGGGGACTCAGCAGTTGCATGGACACAGCTGCTTGTCCTAATTGAACATGTGTGATGGTGAACGGGCCCCGAATGCAGACTGTCTGTGCTACAGTCTACTGAAGCCGCAATCTTTTCACATCTGGCTACATTGGAATACATAAAACTGAGATTAAGGAAGACTGAGTAGAATTTTGTCTTTTTCACAGATCTTGACTCGGAAAGGGGCCCTTTAAATTGTGGTGATGCCAACTCAACATTTCCCATATATCTAAAGGGATATTAAAACTCTGCCATCTGCCCCTGAAAATAGAGCCTGAAATGTTTACATTATTGCTGGCAGATTAAACACACTTTTTATTTTAAGAGCCTTAACGGGTTTTATGGTTTCTAGTAAAAGATGCAGTAAAACAACTCATCCATGAATAACCTAGAGGGTTTTTAGTCTCCAAATGCCCAGGTTTACTAAGCTGTGCTGTACCAGCTGACAGTTTCCAGGCTGTATGTCCAGTGCGGCTATCATATCAGGTGATTACTTGTATTCCACTGTCTTGTTGTAATCCCTTCTCCAGATGCATTAACCTCAATATCCTTACACACCACATGTAATTTTAATTACAACTTAACCCACATTCTACGATACCAAATAAATAAATCAGTGGGTATTTCCAGGCAAGTATAAAAACACACACTGTAATCCAGCTATGAATTCATTTAGAAATCATTCAATGTATTTATATAATAATAAATGCCTGAATAGTATCATTATATTAAAGCCCATCTCTGGGCAAATGAGTCCGCTAGCCGTGTCCTTTGCAGGATCCTCTCCCAAAAGTTAGAACTGGTGATCCAGCTCTAATGTCTGGTCTTGCTGATGAGTGGTCTTGCTGCCATCCCATGTCATGACATCATTGTTACATATAGTTACATAGTTACATAGTAGTTGAGGTTGAATAAAGATAATAGTCCATCCAGTTCAACCTGTGTAGGTGTGTGTGAAAGTAATCATCTCCCATACCCCTGAATGTTTTGATCCTTGAGATGTACGTCCAAGAGTCTTTTAAAAGTAGCCATACTCCCCGCAGTTACTACCATTTGTGGTAGAGAGTTCCACAATCTTGTAGCCCTTACAGTAAAAAACCCCTTGCGTAGCCTGAGGTTAAATCGCTTCCCCTATAATCGCATTGTATGGCCTCATGTCCTCATGCATTAGTTGCGACTGAATCGTTTTTTTCTCTGCTGAGATCACTGTTGAGGTATTTGTATATAGCTATCATGTCCCCTCTCAGGCGTCTCCTCTCCAGGGAGAATAAATCAAGCGCTCGCTTGTAAGCGCTCTTCATAATTAAGGTCCTCCAATCCTCTAATCAGCTTAGTTGCCCTTCTCTGGACTCTCTCCAGCTCCAACACATCCTTTCTGAGGACTGGCAACCAGAACTGGACAGAATACTCCAGGTGTGGCGGGCCCAGAGTTTTATAAAGTGGCAGGATTATGGTTTTATCTCTGGAATATTTCCCCTTCCTTATGCATGCTAATATTCTGCCGGCTTGGCAGATGCAGTTTGACATTGCATGCTAGTGCCTAGTCTATCTTCTACTAAGATTCCATTTTTGATTCCCCCATTGTACTGCTGTAGTCTGTAGATTAGTGTAAACCTAGCCTAACACTTTAACAAAATAAAGCCAACGTTCTTGTATCATGGAAAAGTATCATATTATGTATTGTATACCCATGTTAAAATGGTTATAACGACAAAACATTTTTTACCTTAATGCATTCCCTGCATTAAGATAAATAATGTTCCAGTGGTAGTATGCCCCCCCCCCCCCAAATACTTACCTTATTTCAATCTTGATACAGTACTGTGCCTGTCTGCAGTGGCTCTCTCCTCTCTCCTTGCTCCCACAGGACACTGAGATAGTAGCAGGAACCATTGGCTCCTGCTGCTGTCATTCATATCCTCAGAGCAGGGGGTGGGGACTGTGCCAAGCTGTGCGTGTCTATGGCTTTAAAGCACATCCGCATGTGTGCCCCCATAGCACGCAGCTTCCTATGGGGGGAAAATTAAGAAGAGGAGGAGCGCACAGCGTTGGCAGGGAACCCCAGAAGAGGAGATAAAGGAGGCTCTGTGCAGTATGGTTGCACAGAGCAGATAAGTACAACATGTTTAAAATTGTAGGCAAAAAAATAAAAAATACCTTTAGAACCACTTTAAAGAGAAATTCTAGTTTTGCTGAAAACAAAAAATACCTGTCATTGTGCCAACTTTACTCATGTGGACCTTCTAGCTATACTTGATACCCTAAGGGAGATGATAGATTTAGAAGTGTAGGCCAACAGCTGGTTCAGGGCCTCATGGGGCAGATCAGACCTGGAAGTTAAATCTGTGGAGTCAGATCCACGCTGAAGCACTCTGGGAGAGGATAGTCTTGGAACTGGAACTAGGATCACTCTGGAACTGATAAGATCCAAAAAATATGAGACGAGACTCAATTAGTTGCGACTCCACATCCCCATATAAAATTAGTAGAAAAGGGGGCAGAAAGAGAAATGGGACTTTAAAGGTAGCCACTTATAACCCCAAGGAGAAATGAACTCAAGTGTTTATGTAAAAAAGTACATTTTATTAGAACATCATTAAAAGATTACATAAAATCAGTTAAAAAAACAAATACATCTCCTTATTATGAAACAGGCTCTCTCCTAATCTAAAAGGGAGAGGCCTATGGCAATACCCGTAATGTAAACAAATGTCGTATAGTAAATGATGAGAATACCTGAATTCCACGGGTATCTCCAAAGATCACAAAGATTACTTTCATAAATGTCATTTTTGAGTGCTAATTGTTGTTTTCTATATTTCCAGTCTGAGATCTGGTTCTCTCAGTTGGACCATTGAAAAAGGCAAAACCGAAACGCGTCTGGTCCCCTCCAGTTATCTCAGACAGTTCTCCTTACCAGAGACGTATCTATGACCATGTTTTTTTCATGTATTTTAGATTTTCATGTGGTTTTTTCATTATGTACCATCATTTATTTTGTACAAATCACCCACTAAATCATTGAATAAAAACTTGTTACTCTATCTACTCAAGTCCTGGTTTCTGCCTTTAAAATCCCACCCACAGGGGAACTCTTTTGCTCTACATTATCTAGAGGGATGATGGCTGTATCCAGGATAAAGCACTGAACCCGAATAACTTTTTTCCAAAGATCACATGATCGCAATCGTGCGATCTTTGGAGATACCCTTGGAATTCAGATATTCTCATCATTTACTATACGACATTTGTTTACATTATGGGTATTGCCATAGGCCTCTCCCTTTTAGATTAGGACAGAGTCTGTTTCATATTAAGGAGATATTGTATTTGTTTTTGTATTGATTTTATGTAATCTTTTAATGATGTTCTAATAAAATGTACTTTTTTACATTAACACTTGAGTTCATTTCTCCTTGGGGTTATGAGTGGTTCCCTATAAAGTCCCATTTCTCTTTCTTCCCTCTTTTCTACTGGAACTGATACGACCTGGAAGTAGTAGCAGAGCCTGCTGAAGCAGGTGGAAGGTGACACATGAGAGCAGGTGACGCAGAATTTTTTTGGAGAGGATTCTCTGTTACTCTGCTCAAGTGTAGCAACTGTTCTTCCACGCTTGTTCCAGTGCTTTCATACCCGACTCCTGATAGGCTCCTCCTAAGCACTTTGGCACTTTCCATCAACTGCTGCATCTGATCCAATCTGGGACACAGACCATTCAGACTAGATCCACTCTGCTTTTACTTCTCCTGGTTTGCCACCAGCAACGGTCATACTGACCAAGGGTACCGCCCACCATCTTCCTGCAACAGGAACGTGATGGGTACAATGCCTGAACCTTTGGAGGAACTCCATCATCTTGAACACTCACAATCACCTGGCCTGAAGCCCACCTCACAAAATATAGGAATGTCCACACAATAAGCTTTTCCAACCTTTTACCGTATCAGAACAAAGAGCACAATTCTTTTCCATACATAAGCAGACCACCGCCTTTTTGCACAAGTAAATAGTGTAACAGAACAGTCTTATTTCAAATATAACACAATGCCTTGCAGTACTTCCATGTTCGTCAATGAAGGTCCCCTTGAGTGGGTAGTCCTGAGGGGAAGCCTATACTGGCCTAACCCCAAAGGTACATTTCCCTTGAGCCTTATCCTACATGGTGGTGGGTTGTAGGCTATCCCTTCCCTTCATCATCTGCCTTAAGCTCTGTTGGCCCCAGATTATAAAGGACTATCTTAGCTCCACAGTATCCACCCGGGGGGGTTCCCTAAAAGGGGGACTAGCCCCTGCTTACAAGTTTAAGTTTTTTTTGCCAGGTATTTTTATCCTGCACCATTACCAGTGCCATGTTTGTGATCTTCTTGATATTTACAACATATTTTATTACCCTTTAATATGAACCCCTGTAGCACCATGTATAAAATCTTATAAACGTGAGCCATATAGGCCAGTCACCGGCCCATACATGCCACTACTCCACTTATTTCCCAACTCTGCAGTATGCTTTAACCGCTTGCCGACCGCCGCAAGTAGATATACTGCGGCGGTCAGCCCCTCACAGGCAAAGTGACGTAAATAAACGTCACTAGCCTGTGAGGCTCTGGGGAGCGAGCGAGCGCCGCCGGAGGCGCGCTCCCGCGCGGTCACGGACCCCCCCGCGCGTGTGACCGGTGGACCCGATGTCCGCCGGTCACTCTGCGATCGTCGGGGGAGAGGGAGAATGACAGGCGGCTAGTGTAAACAAGCCGCCTGTCATTCTCCCCTATGTAGAAACACTGATCATACGGTTCTACTATGTAGGACCGTTGATCAGTGTTCCTACAGCTCAAGCCACAGCCAATCACAGTTAGAATCACGCCCCTAGGGACATACACAGCCCCTCCCTCTCAAATAAAGTTAACCCCTTCACTGCCAGTGTAATTTTACAGTAACAGTGCATATATATAGCACTGATTACTGTAGAAATGTCACTGGTAACCCCAAAAGTGTCAAAAATGTCAGTCAAGGGTCCGATCTGTCGCAGTACCGCAAAAAAAATCGCAGATCGCCGCCATTACGCGTTAAAAAAAAAAAAAAAAAATGACAAAAATCTTTCCCTTTGTTAGTAAACGCGATAACTTTTGCGCAAACCAATCAAAATACGCTTTTTGCGATTTTTTTTTTTTTTACCAAACATATGTAGCATAAAACAAATTGGCCGAAAATGTTAAAAAATTTAGATTTTTACTTTTTTTTTTAGGGGAATTTCATATAAAAAAATGTGAAAAATATTGTTATTTTTGCAAAATTGCCGCTCTTTTTTTGTTTATAGCGCGTGATCAAAAAATCGCACAGGTGATCAAATACCACCAAAAGAAAGCTCTGTTTGTGGGAAAAAAAGGACGTCAAATTCGTTTAGGTACAGCGGCGCACGACCGCGCAATTGTCCATTAAAGTCACGCAGTGCCGAATCGCAAAATACCCCCTGGTCTTTTAGCAGCCAAATCCTCCAGGGCTTAAGTGGTTAAGTCTCCTGTCAAAGCTAAATTTTTCTACAGAAATCACACTACTGAGCCCCATTCCTCCGATTGGGGGGGGGGTTCTGACAGTGTAAGGTGCCTGTAGAGTCCTCTGGTGGTCCAGTTCTGGCCTGGTGTGATAATAGTAGCTGGCAAAACAGACAGGAAGGAGTAGCCAACAGAAGGGAGGCTGCAGGCCATTACCTGGTGATTGAGAACCTCCACTTTATTGATTTTGTTGTGTAACCCTGTGACGCATAAGTATTGATTAACTGTAACACAGCAGATACCATGCTAGTTCTCACCCCTGATAACACAGAAAATAATTTACTGTTACCTGGCATAAATAACAGACAAGGAATAAAACAATTCCTAATGGGTGCATACAGTATGATTCATTTGTTTTTAAAAGCGAAAGTCCCTCTCAAACAGTAACATTGCGGTTTTATATTTTTTACATTTAAATAATACCCAACATACAACAATTTAAAGCGATCCTGGAGGGCTGTTTATACACCTTTTTATGAAAACAAATTTTTCCTAAATTGAATCCAATCAGAGAGAGAGGAAAGTGTATGAAAAACATTCCCGTCTTCCATGGAACACTTCTTTTTAGTTTATAGTCTGCGTTTGCCAGCTGGCATATTCTCCTCCTGGTTATTTGTGCACTGTCCTCTCTGCCCCTGGGTGACATCACTGAGTGTCTATCATGCAAATTCAATAGCATAAAGCATTCAGGGAAAGAACATTTGCTTACATGTCTGTATTTCCAATTAAATTACCTATACGGTAGAAGAGCATGAGGCATCAATATACGTCAAACAAAAATTTAAACCGAAGTATAAAACTTCTACTGCGGTCTCAAAGTGGACGTAGTATCAGATAAATTTAGTGGAACTAAGGGCAAACCTTTTTTTTTTTCCATTTGGATAGAATAAGAGATATTATATATAACCCCAACAGTTTTTTTTTCCCATCTGTGTGTCATTGAGGAGATTTTTCTTCACTTCCTGTCCCATAGCCAAAACAGGAAGTGAGAGGAAATCTCTCCAGAGTTAAGGAATCCCTGGTTGTCCGCAGACTTAGTGTCCCTATAGGAAGATTTCACCTTTATTACTGTTCTAGAACAAAAAGTATGTCTGGACAGCTTCACTCCAATGCAAATATTTATTGAAAAGAGGATAAAAATATCACAGCATACAGAGGTACAGATCAAAGACAGCTGACGCATTTCACACTGCTCAAAGGCAGGGAAGAAACACAGATCACCGCTCAAGGCTGTCAGCTGAACAAGGGATCCAAGGTGAGTTATAGGAATCTTAAACCACTGTGTGCTCGCCAAAGGTCCGCAGCCTTAGAAAGTCCATATATAAAGAGAAAAAAGTGGCACCTCCAGTAGTAGAAAGACGATTTATTGCAGAGTCAAAGGTCCAACATCAAAACACAGGAACACACAGGACAGACTGGATCAGCAGACGCGTTTCACACCATGTGCTTAATCATTGCTGTACAATCAGCAATGATTAAGCACATGATGTGAAACGCGTCTGTTGATCCAGTCTGTCCTGTGTGTTCCTGTGTTTTGATGTTGGACCTTTGACTCTGCAATAAATTGTCTTTCTACTACTGGAGGTGCCTCTTTTTTCTCTTTATAAATGGCATTTCACACTGCTAACAGTGCTTAATCATAGCTATCAGATAGCTAAATATCTATGATTAAGCACTTAGTAGTGTGAAACGCGTCAGTTGTCTTTGATCCATACCTCTGTATGCTGTGGTATTTTTATCCTCTTTTCAATAAACATTTGCATTGGAGTGCGGCTGTCCAGACATACTTTTTGTTCTATATGGCTTGCATATTGAGCCTGCAGTCTGCACCGGTGCTGTTACTGTGAGCATTTTTGAAGGTATTTCCACCTGGAGCGGTGTGTTGTCTTTATTACTGTTGACAACCCAAAATTTTGGATTTTCTTTAACTCTCTGATAACGGTAAACAGGCCAAAAAGAGGGTGAACCTTGCTAATGGGGCACAGACATAAATTAAAACCCCACAGGGGTTCTAATCCTTCTTCAAGCTAACCAAAAATAAAAATAAAAAGATTTTGTCTTATGTTATACTTTAAAGCGGAGTTATGGAAGTTTTTTTTTTCCTTTTTTTAATAACCCCGTGACAGTCACCGCTTTATAAATGGGCAAGTGTTGTCTAATATACAGTTTCCGGTCGTTGTGCACCTTGTTACTTACTCGTATCTCCTGATCCAGCATGCAGCCATCCTGATTGTGGGCATCTGAAGCCCGCTGGGACTCTCTTTTGGGATTAGGTGCAGCTGGCTACCCAGCATTCACCTCCTGATCTTGTGCATGTGCAGTAGGAACGAATCACAGCTCACTGTGTGTTTCCCAGGAGCCAATGGGCAAGTGGAAATGACATACCTCGCCGTGGTGAGGATGGACGGAAGGGCAGCCTTTAGCTTCAACAAAAAGTAGACAATGACAAAAAAATCTGATATTAAATGGGGGTGTGGTCGGCAATAATTGCAGCCATTGTTGTAAATTAGGCCGGAACTCCGCTTTAAAGAGGAGCTCCAGTCTCCTGTGGATTAATTTACCTTTAATAAAATGAACAGTTTTTGTAGCTTCTGACTTTTGATAAAAAGACGCTCACCTGTCCCACCATCCATCTATCATCCCATTTCCTTTGTCCCCAACAGCGGCATCTTAAATATGGGCCCCAAGCTGTGACAGACAGGTGCCAACTGCGCATGCACGAGCGGAGCTGCGCATTGTGAATGGGATCCTGTAGTCTTCTGGGAGCTGTCAGGTGTCCCAGAAGACTACGAGGAGGGGAGGAGGAACTTCGGCTTCTGATCGCCTAGTCCACAGGTGTCAAACACAAGGCCCGCGGGCCGAATGCAGCCCCCCAGGCCATTTCATGTGGCCCTTGCACCTCTCCTGCAACTGCTGCACCCCCCTTGTCTCTGCCCCCACCTTGTCTCAGTAGTCATCAGAAGAGAGGACAGAACTCCTTTGCCAGATCCTGCACTCCTCTGTGTAGCTTCAGAAAGGCTCGTTCCCCCCCCCCCCTCTTTTTCCAGCAGTCCACAGCAGAGAGGAGGGTAAAACTCCTACAGATCCTGCACCTCTCTGTGCAGCCGCGACACCACCTTGCCCCGGCCTCCCCGGTCTCAGCATTCAGCAGACTCTGAAAGCTGACTCCAGCCCTCCTCTGGTTCATCTCCAGACCCTGCACTTTCTTTTTCCCAGATCCACCCACATCTTCTTCCTGGCAGCAGTACAAGGTAAGTGGGTGCATTGTGATGTAAGGACGGGTGGGTAACTCTTGACTTCTGATGGTGGGGGGCTCTTGACATCTCATGTAAGGGTGTAAGGGGGTGTGGGGTGCTCTGGACATCTAATCAGATATAATCATGTTGTAAAGCACTGCGCAAACTGTTGGCGCTATATAAATTCTGTATAATAATAATATTGCCCTTTGAGGGCAATCATAATGCTGATGCGGCCCGCGATGAAATTGAGTTTGACACCCCTGGCCTAGTCGGTCGGAGCGGAAGTAGAAGCGGGTACCTGTCAAAATCAGGTACGCTCCCCCCCCCCTCCTCAAAAGCTCCATTTCACAAACAGGAGCAGGGAAGAAGGCCTTAAAGCGTAACTTCCCTTTTTGGGTGGAGCTCCGCTTTAAGTACATCCAGGCTAAGTAACACTTGCAGGTAGTTATTACCGCTCCATGCATCTACAGTTCTCCTCCTCACTAAGCCTCCATTGGCTTTTCTCTCAAGAAAATCAGTGCCATTTTTGTTTAGACATCTTCTGGGGCCAGCATCACTATCTGGATTGCGATGCTGGACACAACGTTTTCTTTTACTTTAAAGAGTATATTATTAACAGCAAAATTATAAATAGACACACATAGAAGAAACATTAGAGCTCATCTTCCATTCAAAAAATGCCAAACAAGAACAGGACATTATATGACAGTGAAATCAGCCCATCGTGATCTCCGTCTGTCCGGAGGTGGGGATCTGCATGTTATGGTGGTGCCAAGGTTTCCAGAGAGTTAAAAGTTCTAGCTGATGAGACAAACTTGCTACAGTTACTGCACTGCAATCCGATCTCGGGTGAAGAGGAGACTGAGGAAATGCTCACTGTTGACTGCAGCAGACATCATTTCTTTCTATTGATTTGAAAAGGGACACCTTTTTTTTCCAAATTTTATGGTTGTTGTAAATTGATAGGAATTTATTTAAAGAGGTTATAAAGCATAAACATTTTTTACTTTAAAGGGTAACTCCACTTTTTTTGGGGAAAAAATAGCAAATAAAGAAAAAATAATATAGCATATACTGTACAATTGCGACACAAGTCATATTGTAATTGAATGTTAATAAAAATAACCTTTGCTTTTCATGCTACAGCTGCTGTTATTCTCTGAAAATCCTATGCAATATGGCTACCTGGAGCTGTTCTGTACACAGAATGTATACTGACCACACCCCAGAAACATAATTTCCTGCTTGTGTGATTGGCTCACTAATATCCCTGAAGTCTTCCTAAGATACAAGTCAGATTTCAGGCATCCCCCGCAACAAAAATGTAGTTTTTGGTGAGATACTCCCAATGGGAACACGTCTAAAGGGATGCAGGCCCAGCAGCTTTCCTCATTAGAGCTCTGCAAGTGCATTCGATTCTGCAGGTCCATTGGATTGACTTTCCCACATGGATACAGACAAGCACACACCTGCAACAAAGTTTGTTAAGATCCTTGTAATGTACAGAGATCATCCAGAGGGGAATGTTTTTCTCTAAAAAAAAATGGAGTTACTTTAATGCGGGGATCTCCAAACTGCAGCCCAAGGGCCATATGTGGCCCTTTGCTAGCCTTTATCTGGCCCTTGGGGCCCTATTCCTCCCACTGATATGAGGCACTATTCCGCCCACTGACACCAACAATGAGGCACTATTTCTTCCACCGATACCAATAATGGGATACTATTCCTCCTACTAATAGGGCCACTACTCCTCCTCCTATTGACCACCAACCCTGAAGCCATATTTATTCTCATTGATGCCATGGCCCTGGATATTTTGTGCCTCCACTGGCCACAATCTGGCCCTCCTGAAGTGTGAAAGACAATAAACTCGCCCTTTGTTTAAAAAGTTTGGAGACCCCTGCTTTAATGCATTCCTTGTGTAGCACTTCTCCCTTGGGAGCTGCTGGTGATGGGTTCCCCTGGGTTACCCATAGCAACAGTACAATAGTTTAGCGACTTTAAAGTGCTTGGCTCAGTCAAGTCTAGGGGGTTTTTTTTTTTTTGTTTTGTTTTATTGAGAACTTGGATAGGAGAAGGGAATGAGTGGGATACTCCAACTTGAATACACTATGCACAATTTGCTGGGACGTTTAACTGCAATTGAATGAGGCAAGGCCGCTGCTTCACCTTGTCAATAGCAATGAAGTAGTGATAAATGAACCGCTTTAGATAAGCTGTACTGTACTGCAGAACACACTTCAGGGTCCTTCCTGGCACCCCCTTTTGTTCCTATTCTTCAGGGCTTTTTACATGGCACCCCCTTTACTGTCATACTCTCTGTGTGAGCTGGCTCCTTGATCCCCTGACTTCACTGGAGTGGTCCCCCTTCCTGGGCCAGACCCTTTGGCAGGTCCCTCAGTACTCAGGGACACTGTTTTTCCCAAAAGACTCTGCCAGCAGCTCCACCGTTAGTTGCACCAGATCCTCTGCAGCTCAGCTCCACACCTGGTTCACTAGGCCGACCGCCTAAGACCACCTTCCTCAAACACTGCAGGAGGAGAGACAGCCACCCACCTCCTCCTGGGACTCTGCTTCCCGCCAAAGACGCCCTGTCACATGGCCCCTCAGTATTTATGGCCAATCCCAGGATGCATTGCAGAATGCCCTCCCACTGGGACTGCCATAAAACATGATGAGTCACTGGCTAGGTTTCCTCTACTGTCCAACAAGCTCCCTCATTGGATGCAGTGGGGACACTCCCTCAGACCCAGTGAATCACACCTGAAAACATGTGACAGGCAACCTAGTAGATCAGGCTCCCCTGATAAGCAGCAGGAGCAATAAATGCTTTACCTAGCACCCACCTAGCTAGGGGGGTGCTACACTTGCATTAGGGTAAACAATGTTTAGGTATTAGCTCCCCCCAGAGAGCCATTGCCAAGGGAGCAGGGAGCGGGCCCGAGTCCTGCTGTCTGTGTAAATAGATACAGACAGTGAGCATGAGGAGCGAGCCTACACAAGTGCCAGAGTTGTATAAAGTACTCGAAACCCATACTTGAGTAAAAGTACAAGTGCTCGATCAAAAAGTGACTTGAGTAGAAGTGGAAGTGCTTGATCAAAAAGTGACTTGAGTAGAAGTACTAAAGTATTCAACATTTTTTGTACTTAAGTATTGCAAGTAGTTTTTTTAAAAAAAATTAAATACTAAAAGTACTTTTAAGTACTAAAAGTAAAAGTACCAGTAGTTTTGAAAAAAAAATTGCTACTCAAATACTGAAAGTAAAAGTACAAGTACTGTGTTATGTATATTAAAGAAAGAAGTCAAAAGTTTGAACATCATATTGTTTTTTATTATTTCATATGCAGCTTTTATTTATACATACAGTAGCATTTATTTTCGTATGCGCTGATAATACACATGTTTTGAGCTTCATGAAACCTGCCATCTACTGTTCTGGCAGTGGTAATTTTTATAATTGTAACGAGTAACTATGCAGCACAAAAAAAAATATCGGAGTAGAAGTATTGAAATCATTGAAAAAATGTAGTGAAGTAAAAGTGGACGTAGGAGAAAAAACTTCTACTCTAGGAAAGTACAGATACCGCCTTTCGGTACTTAAGTACAGTAGTGAAGTAGTTCTACTTAGTTACTATACATCTCTGAGTGCCCCTATAGAAAGTGGTTTTCTATTGGGTCCTTCGCCAGAGGGGAGGAGCCAGGAGCCTTTTATTCCTTTATTCCCTTATTTTCACCTGGTGATCTGGCCAGTAACACACTTCCTCTCTTAGGATGGCTGCAATCACTCTCCCACTCTTGAATTGTATGTACTGTATTGTTAACTTGCTTAGTGCTAGAATGACTAGGAGATTTAGATCAGCCTTCCCACCCCAGAGGAACCATTAAAATAATTTTGATGTCTCAGGGAACCCCTGCTAAAGCCAATACATTCTATTCCAATTGGAAAAATGCCCCTTATATTGGTGGTTAGTAGGAAGAATTCCACCCTTACAGACAACTAAAAGAGATCATTGGTATCATGCTGCTGGCTTTGCCAAGTGGTGTTGGCCCTGGAACTTTGCAGGCATAATCAAATGGGAGGTCAATTAGTAACAATCATAGGCGTGCACAGGGGGTGTCCCAGGTGTGCCTGGGCACACCCTAATCACTACGTGTGGTACCCATTCCCCATAATGCCTTCGCCCCGTATTGTGCCCCCCCCACAGGGCTGCTGGCTTCCCTCCTTCCCTCTCCCCCTGGCTGCTGCAGGGGACATTTCAGAATGGAGAGTGGGAGAAAGGGCTAGGAAATATGTAATTCACCGGCCCCTTCCTTTTGTAAGTGAACACGCTCACTCACTGTGTTTACTATGCTTCAGTTTGTGAATAAACAGGAAGTTGCTCAGCACAGAGCACCATCCTGTTCATTCTCTGTCCAGTGCAGCTGAGGCTGCAGAGAAAGGCATGTGTGTTTGGGCTTTGGGGTACACACCCTAACGCACAGGTGTCAAACACAAGGCCCGTCGGCCGAATGCGGCCCCCCCAGGCCATTTTATGTGGCCCTCGCAGCTGCAGGATCCCCCTTGTCTCTGCCCCCACCTTGTCTCTGTAGTTGGCAGCAGGGAGGACAGAACTCCTCTGCCTGACCCAGCACTCCTCTGTGCAGCTGCAGAAAGGCTCATTCTTGCCCCCCCTTCTCAGCAGTCTGCAGCAGAGAGGAGGGTGGGACTCCTCCTACAGATCCTGCACCCCTCTGTGCAGTCGCAACACCACCTTGCCTTTGCCTCCCCTGGTCTCAGCATTCAGCAGACTCTGGAAGCTGACTCCAGCCCTCTTCTGGTTCTCCTCCAGACCCTGCACTTCTTTCCAGATCAATCCGCATCTTTTTCCTGGCAGCAGCACAAGGTAAGGGGGTGCATTGTGATGTAAGGAAGGGTGGGTGACTCTTGACTTCTGATGGTGGGGGGGGGCTCTTGACATCTCATGTAAGGGTGTAAAGGGGCGTGGGGTGCTCTGGACATGTAATCTTACAGATATAACCGGCCCTTTGAGGGCAACCATAATGCTGATGCGGCCCGCAATGAAATTGAGTTTGACATTATTGCAAACATATTAAGGCTGCACACCTATGGTCACAACCCAAGGAACTCTTGGTATCCACTTTAGAAATCCTAGTCCAGAATCTACTGAACCCTGGTTTAAAATGACTGACTTAGATGGACTTATACAGTGTCCATGCAATGGATCATCTTCCTCATACAAGCCAATTAGAGTGCAGCCAATCAGCAGCCACTGGTACCTCAGCCAATCCGCAGGCAAGCTCTGTCTTAAACTAGGAAGATTTCCTCTCACTTCCTGTTCTGTATGACACCTATTAAATATTAATAATCTTCAGAGTGGAGGCACAGACAATAAAAAAATGACAGAATTTCTCTTTCCATCCAAAACTTTTTGGCTGGTTTTGGGCTTCAATTGAAAAATTATTATTAATATGCTGTCTGCACCTGAAAAACCTCCAAGGTAAGACTTCAACCATTCTGGTCCTTAGGAGAAGGACAAAAAAGGAGCGCAGCCTCTGGCTCAGAGCAAAGATTTATGGGAGTTGTGGGGTCCTATAGGGGAGGAGTGGAGGCGGAGTTAGCCCATACGTATGCTGCCATGGAGTCTGCCAGGAAAGAAAAGTTCTTCAGTGCTTCTGTAAGTTTGCATATTTAGGTATTTATGGAAAAAAAAGTGATGTGGTTTTCACTCCATAAGCACTGCTGAGTCATAGCAAGCAAGTGGGAATGAATGCTTAATAGTAACCTAATTACATATTTTATTCATTTATGGAAGCGGTTAGGCTTTGTTGGATGACAGCTACATTAACCATAGTGATGATGGACGTCACAAACATTTTTATCGTTGCTGGGCAACTCTGTCCTTCAGAATGACATTAATAAAACGCTTAGCCAGCCACAAGTGATCGAAAATTTAGCCCTTTTATGTACACAACTTTTATTTACACAAACAGTCACAAATCACTGGAAATGAATTGGAAGTAGACGCGTTTCATTGGTGACGGCCTAATTAGCAGCTGTTCACTGACAGCACCGTTCTGCTTTGTGTCATTTTTTTAAATACAAAAATGATAAATGACATATTAAACGGGAACAATGTTTATGAGACAAGAACTGTTACCCAGACCAACAATGACTTTTCTTTTTTTAATCCAAAATGATACATGGCTAATAAATGTTACATAAAGCTGAATAAAGTTCATATGTGTAATGGAAAACAAATGAATATTTACAAATATGGTACTCTTATAACTAAAACAACTTTGACATGACTCATATATTCATATTTGTCTCTTTATCTGTTGACCGGGCAGGAATTTTCAGCATTTTTGATGCATGACTGTTAAGATTTCAGGAGAAGACACATTGAGCTTATCGTTTTTGTTGAGGCTGAGCAAAGTACATAATGAGCAGAGTACAGGGGTCAGGGGTACATAATGAGCAGAGTACAGGGGTCAGGGGTACATAATGAGCAGAGTACAGGGGTCAGGGGTACATAATGAGCAGAGTACATGGGTCAGGGGTACATAATGAGCAGAGTACATGGGTCAGGGGTACATAATGAGCAGAGTACATGGGTCAGGGGTACATAATGAGCAGAGTACAATGGGTCAGGGGTACATAATGAGCAGAGTACAGGGGTCAGGGGTACATAATGAGCAGAGTACATGGGTCAGGGGTACATAATAAGCAGAGTACAGGGGTCAGGGGTACATAATGAGCAGAGTACATGGGTCAGGGGTACATAATGAGCAGAGTACATGGGTCAGGGGTACATAATGAGCAGAGTACAGTGGGTCAGGGGTACATAATGAGCAGAGTACAGGGGTCAGGGGTACATAATGAATAGATTGTTGGGGTCAGGAGTACATAATGAACAGGAATCAGGGGTACATACTGAACAGAGTGAAGGGGTCAGGAGTACATAACACACAGAGTGCAGGGGACAGGAGTACATTATGAACAGAGTGCAGGGGTCAGGGATGCATAATGAACAGAGTGCAGGGGTCAGGAGTACACAACACACAGTGTACATGGGTCAGGAGTACATAATAAAAGGAGTGCAGGGGTCAGGAGTACATAATAAACAGAGTACAGGGGTCAGGAGTATGTAATAAACAGAGTGCAGGGGTCAGGAGTGCATACTGGACAGAGTGAAGGGGTCAGGAGTGCATAATGAACAGAGTGAAGGGGTCAGGAGTGCATAATGAACAGAGTACAGGGGTCAGGAATAAGTAATGAGCAGAGTGTAGGGACAGGAGTGCATAACACAAAGGGTACAGGGGCCAGGATTGCATAATAGATAGAGTGCAGTGCAGGGGTCAGGAGTACATATTGAACAGAGTGAAGGGGTCAGGAGTGCATACTGAACAGGTTACAGGGGTCAGGAGTACATAATTAACAGACTACAGGGGCCAGGATTGCATAACACACAGAGTGCAGGGGCCAGGAGTGCATAATGTACAAGGTGTGGGGGTCAGAAGTGCATAATGAACAGAATGCAGAGTTTAGGAGTGCATAATGAACAGAGTGCAGGGGTAAGGAGTGTATAATGAACAGAATGCGGGGGTTAGGAGTGCATAATGAACAGAGTGCAGGGGTTAGGAGTGCATAATGAACAGAGTGCAGAGGTCGGATGTGCATAATGAGCAGAGTGCAGAGGTCGGGTGTGCATAATGAAAAAAGTGCAGGAGTCAGGAGTGCCTAATGAACAGAATGCAGGGCTCAGGTGTGCAAATTGAACAGAGTTCAGGAGTCAGGAGTATATAACGAACAGAGTGCAGAGGCAGGAGTGCATAGCACACAGAATGCAGGGGCCAGGAGTGCATGATGAACAGGGTGCAGGGGTCAAGAGTTCATATTCATCAGAATACAGGGGCCAGGAGCGCATAATGAACAGAGCACAGGGACCAGGAGTGCGTAATGCACAGAATGCTGGGTAACACACAGAGTACAGGGGGTGGGGGTGCGTAATGTTCAGTTTATTTTAAGTTCTCCTAAAGTAAGGCTAGCCATACATTGATCAATATTTGACTAGTTCAGCAGGGACCAGCTGAATTTCGGTCACTGTGTGGCAGTCGCCTCTCAACAGATGTTTTGACAGGTTCAGCTGTCCCTCTTTAAAAGGAAATGCAAATACTTGGACTTTCATGGTGGAATTTTAATTAAAGTTTTAAAGTAGAACTATAGGCACATTTTTTTTTTATTACTGAACAGAGTAAAGGATAGTTTTACCATGTTTTTTTTTGCCATCTGTCTTATATTGGAGAAATTTCCCTTCACCTTCTGTCTCATAGCCAAAACAGGAAGTGAGTGGAAATCCCTCCAAAGTGAGGGAATTCCTGGTTGTCACCAGAACGAGTATGCCCACTGGACGATTTCCCTTCAATAACTGTTCTAGGGAAACCCAAAATGTGTGATTTTCTTTTACTTTCCCCTTCCATTATGAGAGTAAGCAGCACAAATAGAGAGGGTGCATCTCTTGAATGGTGGGGCAGGCAGTCAAAAAAAAAGCCTGACAATACCTCTCTACTCTTTCCAAATACAAAAAAAAAAAAAAATTGTCTTTAGTTATACTTTAAATTTAAAACAAATTTTGACATTGCATGTTTCGGGTTATGTTGTTACTTTGTTTTCTAGCTCACTCTCTTACTGACTTCCTGAAATTATCTTTGCATAGGGTCATGCCTGACTAGGCTCTGGGATATAATAATGTTACACACGCTCAGGCATCTGTTTCTGTTATCAGCATCAAGCTGGCAGATTAGTGAACGATCAGACTTCAGGTGATTCCCTAAATACTTGATCAGACAGGGTTAAAGTAGTATTAAACACTCACAGCTTTTTTTTTTTTTTTTTTTTTTTAGCTTAACACATTGCGCACAATAAAATGAAAATTCTTACCCCAGCACTTGCAGTTTACAGCTTTCAAAGCTGTTGGCTCTTTCTCTCTCAGTGCTGCTTCCCTGAACTTCCAGTCTTCAAATAAAACAGTTAATAGTTGAAAATACACTCTGGAGACTCTGGAGTCTGTGTGCTTGGAGAATGGAAGGGGCAGAGGAGGGAAAAGTAGGGGACAGCCTTGTCATCCTAATCTATGGTGCTGTGTATTTCTATTGATGCACACAGCATGGGGAGACACAGCTACAGCCCCTGCCACCCACCCAAGGGTAGCTCCATAGAATGCTGCAAGAGAAAGGAACCACCCTGAGACAGGAACGTAGGAAAGCATTAAAAGATAAAGAAGTTGCATACTCAGGACATGATTTAATGAAGTGCTGAAAGTGCTTAAAACTGAGGGATTCCAACTGTCTGCTGCTCCAACATTTCATATTCCTGATACTGTTTGTGTATTGTATCATGTACTTGTATGAATATTTATCCTGTTCTCTTCATTGCTTCCTTTGTGTGAAATATGCGGTGATCCTGCCAGTCTCCTGCTTTCCTATTTTAAACTGACCAAGCTAGTCATAGAAGCACATTCATCCCAGCATGGGAGCACAGCCTGTCTATCCTCTAATGGTCAGACGTGTGCTGACATGCCCCTGCGCAGCCATTCACTGATACTGATGTTTCTCTGCCTTTTGCTTCCACCCGCCCCCCTCCTGCAGTCTCCACCCACACCTCTCTAAGGCCGGCCATACACGGTTCGGTCCCTGCTGAACCTGCCGAGATTTGAATCGTAATTGGGCAGGCTGAATGTACCAAGTTGATTGATCAATCAACTTGGGTAGAACCAACCTACTGGATTCTCAACACTGTCTGAAAGTGATTTGCACCATATATGGCCTGCCCTATGCAACTGAGAATAGAGTTTTTTTGATCACAAGAAAAACAAGAAAAAAAGTATTTAAAAAAAAAAAGAAATATGTATATATATATATATATATATATATATATATATATATATATATATACATATATATATATATATATATACATTTTTATTCTTTTAAATACTTTTTATAAATATATATATATATATATATATATATATATATATATATATATATATATACATATACTGCTGAATAAAATTAAAGGAACACTTAATCAGAGTATAACATCAAGTCAATGAAACTCCTGGGATAGTGATCTGATCAGTTAAGTAGCCTAGGGGGTTGTTAATCAGTTTCAGCTGCTTCGGTGTTAATGAAATTACCAACAGGTGCACTGGATGGACCTCCAAAACAGTGTCATTTTACAGGTGGGGGCCACTCACATTTTTTTACCCTAATTTTCTGAATGCTTTTCACTAGTTTTGCATTTGGCTAGGATCAATGTCCCTACTGGTAGCATGAGGCGATACCTGGACCCTATAGAGGTTGCACAGGCAGTCCAACTCCTCCAGGATGGCACATCAATATGTGCTATTGCCAGAAGGTTTGCTGTGTCTCCCAGCACAGTCTCAAGAGCAAGGAGGAGATTCCAGGAGACAGGCAGTTACTCTAGGAGACCCAGGCAGGGATGTAGAAGGTCCTTAAATTATCGGCAGGACTGCTATCTGCTCTTTTGTGCAAGGAGGAACAGGATGAGCACTGCCAGAGCCCTACAAAATGACTTCCAGCAGGCCACTGGTGTGAATGTCTCTGACCAAACAATCAGAAACAGACTTCATGAGGGTGGCTTGAGGGCCCGATGTCCTCTAGTGGGCCCTGTGCTCATTGCCCATCACTGTGGAGCTCAATTGGCATTTGCCATGCAACACCAGAATTGGCATGTCCGCCACTGGTGCCCTGTGCTTTTCACAGATGATAGCAGGTTCACCCTGAGCACATGTGACAGACCTGAAAGGGTCTGGAGAAGCTATGGAGAACGTTATGCTGTTTGTAACATCGTTCAGCAGGACTGGTTTGGTGGTGGGTCAGTGATGGTTTGGGGAGGCATATCCATGGAGGGACGCACAAACCTTTACAGGCTAGACAATGGCACCCTGACTGCCATTAGGTATCCGGATGAAATCCTTGGACCCATTGTCAGACTCCACGCTGGTGCAGTGGGTCCTGAATGGCCCCCATGCTCTTCTGACCTAAATCCAATAGAACACCTCTGGGATATTATGTTTTGGTCCATCCGATGCCACCAGGTTGCACCTCAGTCTGTTCAGGAGGCCAGTGCTGCCCTGATCCAGATCTGGGAGAAATACCCCAGGACACCATCCGTCGTCTCATTAGGAGCATGCTCCAATGTTGTCAGGCATTCATTCAAGCATGTGGGAGCCATATAAACTACTGAGTAACATTCTGAGTTGCTGCAATTAAATTTCAGCAAAATGGACTAGCCTGCTGCATCATTTTTACACTTTGATTTTCAGGGTTTCTTTGAATTCAGCCCTCTGGAGGTTGATAATTTTAATTTCCATGAAACAATGTGCCATGCTTTTGTTCCTAACACATTACCCAGTCCATATCAGTATAGCTATCCAGCATGATATTTTTTGCCATTGAGATTTGATGTGTTTTCAAAGTGTTCCTTGAATTTTTTTTAGCAGTGTGTATACAAGGTAAGGGTTCACATACTGTATACTTTAATATCACTTTAAATTTAATCCCAATTCTAGGATTTCCTTCCTTGCTTTTTTTTGCAGACACAGTGCCATCATCTAATTTCATAAAAGGTATGAGATGATTTACAACTGAATATTCACATTCTTGCATAAAAAAGGTAGACTTTAGATTACTCTTTAGAGGTGAGCTGACATTTCATAAACAAGTACTTCAAATATGTGGCAATAAAATACTATGGAAATACTATGGTTTGCCACTTGCTATATTTATATAGTAGAAAATGTGACTTTACAGTAACTGGTGGTGAATCAGCTGACCTTTAAAACACATTCACCTGGACTGAATGTTGGTTGAATGTCAGACTCATTGGCAATCAGGACAAAAAATAACGCTTTTGAATCGATTATCGAATCGTTAGTACAGACCTTTCAAGAGCTAATCATGACAGTTCATCCAATATTATCTGATCAGACAAGCACGAAAATTGTTCTTGTACAATACCAGATGGCATGATTTTTGCTTAATCAGTACAGTTGTCGTTAGAAAATACAATACAAATACACTACAACACATGACATCTATTCCGATTTTTCATTCTGTTGTATGAGAATTTTCTTCATTTTAGTAAACTCTTCATGTTCGATATGCGACTAGCAAATAAAAATGGAGGATCTGTCGTCCGATTTTTGGATTGTGTTTACGGGGCTTTAGATCATTGGGATTCTCATTGTCTGATTTCAGCAGCTGTAGGAAAACACAAGAGAGTCCATTAAAAATTTTGTAATTCTTTGGTACAATATGGTGGATTTATATAGAATTGAACAAAAGTCTGCTTTGTCTCTCTCTTTCTATATATATATACTGTATACATATATGCTGACAGCTTTAGAGTTCCCTTTACTGGAACTAAGGGGTCAAGCCCAACCCCTGAGAGACAACCCCACACCATAATTCTCCCTCCACCAAATGATTTGGTCCGTGCACAAAGCAAGGTCCATAAAGACATGGATGAGCAAGTTTGGGGTTGAGGAACTTGACTGGCCTGCACAGAGTCCTGACCTTAACCCGATAGAACATCTTTGGGATGAATTAGAGTGGAGACTGCGAGCCGGGCCTTCTCATTCAACATCACTGCCTGATCTCATATATGCACTTCTGGATGAATGGTCAAACATTCCCATAGACACACTCCTAAACCTTGTGGACAGCCTTCCCAGAAGAGCTGAAACTGTTATAGCTGCAGAGGGTGGGCCAACTCAGTATTGAACCCTATGGACTAAGACTGGGATGCCATTAAAGTTAATGTGCATGTAAAGGAAGGCGTCCCAATAATTTTGGTAATATAGTGTGTGTGCGTATATATATATATATATATATATATATATATATATATATATGTGTGTGTGTGTGTGTGTGTATTATATGCTGTATATATCATGGAAAAATCAATCAGAAAAGAACAGCAAGTAGAGATAGCTTAGTCAGAATAAACCTTATCTTTTTCTTCACTTTTGGTTTACGGCAAATGGGGTTTCACAACTGTCGAGCATAGATTTTAGGATTGTAGCTAATGAAAACATAAAAATAAATAAACTCTGTTCACTCTAGCTGTACCTAAAATAAAGTCCTATCTCAACCCAGCACAATCAATTTGAACTCTACACAGACATCTTGCAGTTTGGAGGGAGAGGTTGAATACTGCAGACAACAAATGTATGCATCTTTTATAAACATTTTTGTTACACCAAACAGTGGCGGCCTGTCTATAGGGGGCGCAGGGGCGCCGCCCCCCCCCCCCCCCCCAAAAAAAAGAAAAAAAAGCTAAAAAAAAATATCAATTTTTAGCCCACTAGGGGCGCCAGACCTAGTGTTGGCTATGGGGGGGGGGGGGTTTCCACCTCACGTGCGGTGGGCAGAGGCGCCGATTGGCAGCCTTCTGGGGATCATCGGGGCGCCGAGCAATGCGCCCCGACACTCCCTACTTTTGTGTTGTCCTGGCTGTGATTGGTCCAGACTCCAGCCTGGACCAATCACACAGGAGGACATCCCGGGTGACGTCACGTGACGCGTGGGGACGGTGCGTGCGCCAGTCACGTGATCACCTTCCCGACCACACCTTCCAGTCAGAGCAGAGAGGAGAGCCGCGCGATCGGATTGGAAGAAGAGTTCGTCAGCTGCTGGAGGAGATCAGGCAAAGCAGGAGGGATGCTGAGGGTGGCATGAGACAAGTGAGACCTCAGGAGATCACAGCACAGAGGGGTCATGGGGCAATAGTGAGGAATTCCCAGAGGGGTGACACATCCCTTTAAGTGACTGCTGCTGGGGATCCCCAATGACTGCCTAAAGTATGAAGAGACATGAGACATGATGACCCCACACTGAGACAACGAGGACCTACAGCTGGCCATAAAGGAACAATCCAGCGCAGACTTGGGCTGCTGACTGCATGGTTCTGCTGGCTGGGTGGTAGGTGGCACCAGGGCAGTGCCAGGCTCCCCTCTGTGGATTATTATTAGATAACTGGGAAGCAGAGCTTGCACTCAGGTAAGGTGGATGAGCTGCCAGTGCAGGGATCTGTCACACAGCTGCTGCGCAGCTCAGTGTTGTTTTTTTTTCTATCTTGGTGCTGCAGAGGGACAGGGCTGAACACTTGTGCTGGGGATTTATGTTCTCTGTCATTATTGATACATAGCACAAGTAGGCTGGTGTGCTGTCACCTTGGTGGGGGGAATTAAACTTCACTCTGCAGGATGGTGGCAGCAGTGTGCATTGGGCATGGCAGAGGCTTGTCTTCCAGGGAAGATACTTGTGTATTTGGTCCTCTTGTTGTAAGGAACCATGGATCTTCAGTCCTGTGATGGGGAACTATGGATCTGTGATGGCAAACTATAGGTCTGTGGTCCTGTTGTATGTAGGGAACTATGGGTCTTTGGTCCTGTGATGGGGAACTATGGGTCTGTGGTCCATTTTTAGGGAACTATGGATCTTTGGTCCTGTGATGGGGAACTATGTCTCTGTGTTCTTTTTCTGGGGAACTATGGATCTTTCATCCTGTGATGGAGAACTGTGGGTTTGTTGTCCTATTGTGGGGAAATATGGGTCTGTGGTTTTATTCTGAGGAACTATGGATCTTTGGTCCTGTGATGAACTGTAGGTCTGTGGTCCTATTGTGGGGAACTATGGGTTTGTGGTCTTAGTGTGGGAAAACGATTGGTCTGTGATCTTATTGTGGAGAACTATGGGTCTATGTTCCTGTGATGGGGAACTATGGGTCTATGGTCCTGTTGTAGAGAACTGGGGGCCACCTCCTGTACCATGACCTGTGACTTGCCTGTACCATGACCTGTGACATGACTGTACCATGACCTGTGACATGCCTATACCATCACCTGTGCCATGACCTGTGTCATGCCCTTACCATGACCTGTGCCCTGCCTATACCATCTCCTGTACCATCACCTGTGCCATGCCTATACCATCTCCTGTACCATGACCTGTGACATGCCTGTACCATGACCTGTGACATGCCTATACCATCACCTGTGCCATGACCTGTGCCATGCCCTTACCATGACCTGTGCCCTGCCTATACCATCTCCTGTACCATGACCTGTGACATGCCTGTACCATCACCTGTGCCATGCCTATACCATCTCCTGTACCATGACCTGTGACTTGCCTGTACCATGACCTGTGACATGACTGTACCATGACCTGTGACATGCCTATACCATCACCTGTGCCATGACCTGTGCCATGCCCTTACCATGACCTGTGCCCTGCCTATACCATCTCCTGTACCATGACCTGTGACATGCCTGTACCATCACCTGTGCCATGCCTATACCATCTCCTGTACCATGACCTGTGACATGCCTGTACCATCACCTGTGCCATCCCTTTACCATCTCCTGTACCATGACCTGTGACATGCCTGTACCATGACCTGTGCCATGCCTGTACCATCACCTGTGCCATGACCTGTGCCATGCCCTTACCATGACCTGTGCCATGCCTATACCATCTCCTGTACCATGACCTGTGCCATGCCTGTACCATCACCTGTGCCATGACCTGTGCCATGCCCTTACCATGACCTGTGCCATGCCTATACCATCTCCTGTACCATGACCTGTGCCATGCCTGTACCATCACCTGTGCCATGCCTGTACCATCACCTGTGCCATCACCTGTGCCATGCCCTTACCATGACCTGTGCCATGACTATACCATCTCCTGTACCATGACCTGTGACATGCCTGTACCATGACCTGTGCCATGCCTATACCATCTCCTGTACCATGACCTGTGACCTGCCTGTACCATGACCTGTACCATGACCTGTGCCATGCCTATACCATCTCCTGTACCATGAACTGTGACATGCCTGTACCATGACCTGTGCCATGCCTATACCATGACCTGTGAAATGCCTATACCATCATCTGTGCCATGCCCTTACCATGACCTGTGGCATGCCCTTACCATGACCTGTGACATGCCTGTACCATGACCTGTGACATGGGAACTTGGGAACCATCTTATACCAGGCCTCTGTGTGCCATTTACTATTAATAAATATATAGTGCCAGCCAGGCCAGCAGCCTGCTTAGCAGTGTACACAATATAAGACAGTGCAGGCCAGGCCAATTACATTGTACACAGGTAAAGTGCTATGCTAAGTGGGATTTGTGCTAGGGGGTCTGTACTGTGGGATTAGTGCTAGGGGGTCTGTACTGTGGGATTAGTGCTAGGGGGCCTGTACTGTGGGATTAGTGCTAGGGGGTCTGTACTGAGGGATTAGTGCTGGGGGGTCTGTACTGTGGGATTAGTGCTAGGGGGTCTGTACTGTGGGATTTGTGCTAGGGGGTCTGTACTGTGGGATTAGTGCTAGGGGGTCTTTACTGTGGGATTAGTGCTAGGGGGCCTGTACTGTGGGGTTTGTGCTAGGGGGTCTGTACTGTGGGATTAGTGCTAGGGGGCCTGTACTGTGGGGTTTGTGCTAGGGGGTCCGTACTGTGGGATTAGTGCTAGGGGGCCTGTACTGTGGGGTTTATGCTAGGGGGCCTGCACTGTTGGATTAGTGCTAGGGGGTCTGTACTGTGGGATTAGTGCTAGGGGGCCTGTACTGTGGGGTTTGTGCTAGGGGGCCTGTACTGTGGGGTTTGTGCTAGGGGGCCTGTACTGTGGGATTAGTGCTAGGGGGTCTGTACTGTGGGGTTTGTGCTAAGGGGCCTGTACTGTGGGGTTTGTGCTAGGGGGTCTGTACTGTGGGATTAGAGCTAGGGGGCCTGTACTGTGGGGTTTGTGCTAGGGGGCCTGGACTGTTGGATTAGTGCTAGGGGGTCTGTACTGTGGGGTTTGTGCTAGGGGGCCTGTATTGTGGGGTTTGTGCTAGGGGGTCTGTACTGTGGGATTAGTGCTAGGGGGTCTGTACTGTGGGGTTTGTGCTGGGGGCCTGTACTGTGGGGTTTGTGCTAGGGGGCCTGTACTGTGGGGTTTGTGCTAGGGGGTTTGTGCTTGAGGGGTTTGTGCAGGGGGGTCTGTACTGTGGGGTTTGTGCCACTCTCAGTCAGTGTATGCCATAATAGGGTGTCTCTCACAGTATATCCCATAATAGGGCCCCTGCTCCCTATTATGGGATATACTAGTACTGATGGACCCCTTAATATTATGATTATTATTATTATTATTATAATACAGGATTTATATAGCGCCCAACAGTTTGCGCAGCGCTTTACAATGTGAAGGAAGACAATACAGTTACAATACAGTTCAAAACAGGAGGAACTAGAGGGCCCTGCTCGTTAGAGCTTACAATCTAGAAGGGAGGGTCAAGTGAAACAAAAGGCAATAACCGTGGGGGATGGGTTGATGGAGAAAAAGGAGGTACATTTGTTAGGGGTTGGTAGGATAGGCTTCTCTGAAAAGGAGGGTTTTCAGAGATCGCCTAAAAGCTAATAGAGTGGGAGATAATCGGACAGATAAGGGTAAGGAGTTCCATAGGATTGGAGAGGCTCTGGAAAAGTCCTGGAGGCAAGCATGGGAGGAGGTGATGAGTGAGCTAGAGAGCAGGAGGTTTGAGAGGAACGAAGAGAGCGATTAGGTTGGTATTTTGAGATGAGGCTGATGATGAAGCTGGGGGCTAGGCTGTGGATTGCTTTGTAAGATGTTGTAAGTATTTTGAATTTAATTTGTTAATATGTTATATATTGGGAGAATTTGTTCATGCAAGCAAAATACAGGGGACAAAATGGATGGAGTCTATAAGGGGTGGGGCTTCTGAGAAATGGGAGGGGTCAAAATGGAAGGGCGGGGTCTTGCGCCCCACCATCTTAAAACTTCACCAGCCGCCACTGACAGCAAATAAAAGTATTTTGCACTGTCCATTGCTTAAGCCCAAATCCTGATCAGTACCCTCCCTTTGCCTGAGATGCAATTCAGGCCAATTATGTGATGTGGTGAGTCCTTTGATGAGACATAATTTAAACAAGTCAGAGACTGAGGATCCTGATAGGGTCCAAGTACTCTCTGGTACAATATAGTTGAATTCAAATGCTATGGAGTATGGCACGCAGTGGCCTTCAGCAGATTACAGCAGGGCAATGCTTGATTTGTTGGACGTGTGAAAATGTTTTTTTTTTTGGTGGGGGGGGGGGGGGGAATAACCCAAGAAACTGGGTAAGAGGCGAAATAGAAAAAATAAAAGAAAAGAAGTTCCTCTTAAGGTATGAGATATTGCATGTAATCACTGGGTGTAAAAGAAAGGCATGAGTCATTGTGTGATAGAAAAAGGCATGAAACTGTAGAAGTAATAAAAACTGATTTCATGCAATGACTTAGGTTTAAGTCACTGTATGGAAGAGAGTGGCATAAATCATTGCATGTAAGAGAGAAAAATGAAGCATTGCGTTTCATACAATGGCATGAGGCACTACATGTATACAGAAGTATGAGGCAATGCAAGTTAAACAGAAGCATGAGGCACTGCATGGAATACAGAAGTATGAGGCAATGCGAGTTAAACAGAGGTATCAACCACTGCATGCACCACAGGGATATGAAGCTAAGCATGTAACAAAGAGGCATGATACCCACCATGTAATAGGGAGACATATTTTGCTGTGTGCAATACATGAGGGGCATCAGGCACGATGTCTACTACATGGACATAAAGCATTGCATGGGAGTTACTGTATATAGTAAACGCATTAGTTACTGTGTGCAATAGAAATGTGTGATACACATGTACTACAGAAGCATGAAGCATTCATATTTCATCCTCACGGAAAAAGCATAAGGCACTGTTTGTAATACAGAGGGTGAAGCATTGTGTTTAATAGAGAGGCATGAATCACTGCATGTAATAGAGAAACACAAGGCATGTGCATAATACAGAAGAGAGGCATGCACATACTACAAAAGAGAGGCATGCACATACTACAGAAGAGAGGCATGCACATTCTACAGAAGAGAGGCATGCACATACTACAGAAGAGAGGCATGCACATACTACAGAAGAGAGGCATGCACATACTACAGAAGAGAGGCATGCACATACTACAGAAGAGAGGCATGCACATACTACAAAAGAGAGGCATGCACATACTACAGAAGAGAGGCATGCACATTCTACAGAAGAGAGGCATGCACATACCACAGAAGAGAGGCATGCACATACTACAGAAGAGAGGCATGCACATACTACAAAAGAGAGGCATGCACATACTACAGAAGAGAGGCATGCACATTCTACAGAAGAGAGGCATGCACATTCTACAGAAGAGAGGCATGCACATACTACAGAAGAGAGGCATGCACATACTACAAAAGAGAGGCATGCACATTCTACAGAAGAGAGGCATGCACCTACTACAGAAGAGAGGCATGCACCTACTACAGAAGAGAGGCATGCACATACTACAGAAGAGAGGCATGCACATTCTACAAAAGAGAGGCATGCACATACTACAAAAGAGAGGCATGCACATACTACAGAAGAGAGGCATGCACATTCTACAGAAGAGAGGCATGCACATTCTACAGAAGAGAGGCATGCACATACTACAGAAGAGAGGCATGCACATACTACAAAAGAGAGGCATGCACATACTACAGAAGAGAGGCATGCACATACTACAGAAGAGAGGCATGCACATACTACAGAAGAGAGGCATGCACATACTACAAAAGAGAGGCATGCACATTCTACAGAAGAGAGGCATGCACATACTACAAAAGAGAGGCATGCACATACTACAGAAGAGAGGCATGCACATTCTACAGAAGAGAGGCATGCACATACTACAGAAGAGAGGCATCCACATACTACAGAAGAGAGGCATGCACATTCTACAGAAGAGAGGCATGCACATACTACAGAAGAGAGGCATGCACATTCTACAGAAGAAAGGCATGCACATACTACAGAAGAGAGGCATGCACATACCACAGAAGTATTAGACATAATGTCAAATATATCCAAAAATGTCCATATTGTATATCGTGCATCAGTTTCAGGCCAGCCACTCCAATATTCTGATTTTGGCAATATGTTCTGTAAATGTTCTGCTGTCACCTTACAGATCTTATGTTGTCCGGTTGTTTTGGTCACTGATACCATGGCTTCCAAAAATAAGATATGATTATTTAATTAGATTACTGGGGCTTGGATTTTTGTTGAATTTGATCTCTTGGAAAAAGCAGTCTACAATTTAGTGAGATTTTGCCTGGTAAATGAATGGTAATCTGTATTTAATTCATTGGATGGTGACTATTAAAACTTTTTTTTATACTATTTGGCTTTTGCAGCCCACTGTTTTTAACAAAAAATTGTTAATGAAGTTTCAGGGACGACCTAGGCCAATTTATTGTAAGCTGCCCGCCCTACACACACCTCTCTCCGCAGTCACTCCTCCCCCCACCCCTCCCCCTTACTTAACTTAAATGACCATTTTACTCACTTACATGATGTTTCAGTCCCGAGTCCTTTGTACAGGTGGTGAGGTCCATTTTCAGAGGTCCACATCAACGCCTGCATAATGTGTACACTTCCTACTGCCTGGTGGGGTCTTATACTGTAAGGAGCCAGAACAGGAGTCTGTAGCGAAAATGTTACCAAAAGGGGACTGGCAGGGACCAACTGACATTTATACATCTGCTTTACTTGATTACTTGTCCCCCTTCATTGGAACGGCACCAGTGAGGGACACAAAATGATGATTGAGGTAAACATAAATTAGCTTAGGAAAGGTATTTTAAACATCTAAACCCCGAATAGGTGAGGAGTTTAGTTCAGGGATGGGCTTTTGAATTCCTGAGTCTCTGGATTTAGGTTTCATGTACTTTTTAAGCTCTGGCAACTTCAGAAAATTGGTTTCTATGTCAAGTTTTACAACTTCCTTTTTTTTTTCTTTTTTATAATAACACAGTCTCAAAGAAGACTCTGGGTCAGAGTAACATGGTTTCATACATTGATGCATAATTTACAAAGTCAATGCTCAGATAATACAGACTAAATAAATAAATTGTAACAACATGGTAGAGAATACTGGAACAATCAAAGGTAGTAACCTAGCAGGTTCGGTGCAGATCCTTATAGATTTATATAAAAAAACATTATTTTTTTTTCGAAATCAGACAATATCCAGGATGAATTCCCAGAACAAACAGGTAAACAGGTAAGGACACAGAGTATGGAGAAAAAAAAGAAAACTCTTCTATATTCTTCCCAATATTCAAATTCCTTTTTGAAATCCCCCTTGGTTTCATTGCTTGGGTATATTATTAACAAAAAAAAAATAATAATAATTGTCTATTGACCAAGTCAAAGTCCAAGTAATCCAGCACTTGATTTATCTTTTGACTTTAACCACTTTACCACCGGAGGATTTTGCTGTCTTCCGTCCAGGCCACTTTTTGCGATTCGGCGCTGTGCGACTTCAACTGACAATTGCGCGGTCGTGCGACGCCGTACCCAAACGAAATTTACGTCCTTTTTTTCCCACAAACAGAGCTTTCTTTTGGTGGTATTTGATCACCTGTGCGATTTTTACTTTTTGCGCTATAAACAAAAAAAGAGCGTTTATTTTGAAAAAATAACAATATTTTTAACATTTTTTTATATGAAATTCCCCCCAAAAAAGATGTAAAAACCAATTTTTTTAAAAATTTTTGGCCAATTTGTTTTATGCTACATATGTTTGGTAAAAAAAATCGCAATAAGCGTATTTTGATTGGTTTGCGCAAAAGTTATTGCGTTTACTAACAAAGGGAAAGATTTCTGTCATTTTTGGTGGCTTTTTTTTAACGCGTAATGGCGGCGATCTGCGATTTTTTTTGCGGGACTGCGACATTGCGGCGGACAGATCGGACCCTTGACTGATATTTTTGACACTTTTGGGGGTACCAGTGACATTACTGCAGTAATCAGTGCTATATATATGCACTGTTACTGTAAAAATGACACTGGCAGGGAAGGGGTTAATTTTATTGGAGAGGGAGGGGTTAATGTATGCCTGGTGCTTACTGACGTGTAGGGGGGGAGGTGACTGTGTGAGTCATGGACAGATCGGATGTCCAGCTATGCTGAACAGTCCGATCTGTCACTCCCTGTCACTATGGAGATCCGCCCGCTGTGTTTACACACAGCGGGCGGATCTCCAGACTCGATCCCCGACGATCGGGTAAGAGCAGCGGCGATCGCCGCTGCTCCTCCCCTGGCCCGACTCCCGCTGTGAATGAAAACAGCGGGAGCGAGCCTCCGGCGGCGCGCAAGCGCCGCCCAGAAGGGGGAGTGTCCAACGACGTTAATACTACGTCGCTGGACGATAACGAACCACTCTGCCGCAGTAGTATTACTGTGAGCGGTTCTAAAGTGGTTAAAGAGGAAGTAAGCCCTTTATAGTTACATAGTTACATAGTTAGTGAGGTTGAAAAAAGACATCAGTCCATCCAGTTCAACCTATGATGTGTGTGTGTGTGTTTGCTTTTAACCATACATTGTATACCCCTGTATGTTGTGGTCTTTAAGGTGTCCATCCAATAGTTTTTTGAAACTATCAATGCTCCCCGCTGATGCTTGTGGAAGAGAATTCCACATCCTTACCGCTCTTACAGTGAAGAACCCCTTACGCACTTTAAGGTTAAACCGCCTTTCCTCAAGTTTTAGTGAGTGGCCACGTGTCTTATTGTATCTCCTTTCTCTGAATAGTTTGTTCCTTATGCTAGGGTCGCCAGTACAGTATTTGTACATTGATATCATATCCCCCCTCAATCGTCTCTTCTCCAGAGAGAATAGGTTCAGTGCTTGTAGTCTTTCCTCATAGCTGATGTCCTCCATTCCCCTAATTATTTTTGTTGCCCTTCTCTGGACTTTCTCCAGTTCCAGCACATCCTTCCTGAGGACCAGTGCCCAGAACTGGACAGCATACTCCAGATGTGGCCGGACCAGAGTCTTGTAGAGCGGGAGAATAATCTCTTTATTTCTGGAGTGAATCCCCTTTTTTATACAACCCAGTATTCTGTTGGCTTTGCTTGCGGCGGCTTGGCATTGCATGCCACTGCCAAGCCTGTTGTCTACCAGTACCCCCAAGTCCTTTTCCATCCTAGACTCACCCAGAGGTTCCCCCCCTAGTGAGTAGCTTGCTTTCTGGTTTCTGGCCCCTAAGTGCATTACTTTACATTTTTCCCTCCTCTGACACTTCCACCTATAGGTGATCCTATGATAAGGCTTACCTATAGGTACTGTAAATATCTCCTAAACATTTACCGTTTAGGAGATATTTACCTTTCATGCAGCCAGTGACGTCACTGGCGCATGCGCTCTGAAGGAACGGCCGATCGTGCCGTTCCTTCAGAGCCCCGTGCCGTGACTGTCGGCTCCCGCGCGCGTGCGCGGGAGTGACGTCACCGCGGCTCCGGCCAATCAGATGGCCGGATGCCGCGATCCCGGAAAACGGGCGACTGGACATGTCGCCCGTCATAGGGGTAAGCGAGCGGCGGGGGCTCGTTCTAAGGTAAGTATTTCATAATGAGCTAGTATGCGATGCATACTAGCTCATTATGTCTTTCTCTTTCAGGATGTAAAGAAAAAAAAAATAATTTTCTCAGTTTACAACCTCTTTAAGTGTCCATTCACACTACCGCGACTTGTCAGGCGACTTGTCAGCCTGACAAGTTGCAATCCGTCGCGGTCCATGCAGTGCTACAGGACCCGTTCTAATAGGAGCGACACAAGTCGCTCCGACTTAGAAAAAGGATCCTGTACTACTTCGGGGCGACCTCGGAGCGACTTGCATAGACATTCATTATATGAAGTCCATGCAAGTCGTGCCGAAGTCGCGGTGCACGCGACTTCACAGGTCGCCCCCGAAGTCGGAGCGACCTAGTGTGAACCGAGACTTAAGGTTTTACCAACTTCTGAGGAGGTTCACTAGAACTTTCTGCACCTTCGTTACCTTGCTACAGATCTTACCCATCAGCGGACACATCCATCCGGTCAGCTGGGGTAATAAATTCCAAATTGACAAAGGAAGCCTTCAGCTTTGTATCTCCCATGTGTTTTTTGTTGTGGCTTTTATTGTGGAGGTTAATGCTACCAAATTCTGGATAGGTACTGTCCTTTACCTTTACTGAGACAATTCTGGGGAATGACACTTTTGTGCCAACTTTTCTCATAAATTCTCTTCAGGAGAGATGAATTCTGATACTTGTAGTAGGGAACTGATAGCCATGAAATTGGAATTCCAAGAATGGAAATATTGGTTAGAAAGGGCACAACATCCCATACCATGTACAGTATATAAGTTGAATTTCTTTTAATCTATTTAGTCAATTTACTGAATAAACCTTAAGCAGACCAAATAGGTACATTTTCACTTGCTTCATCCACATAGTCATACATAGACTTGGCTTGGGGAACCCCGAATCAGAATCTCAGGAGCATGTGCACATTCTCCTAAAAAATAAAAAAAAAATAAAAAAAAACACACTGTCCTCTGTTTTTTTCTTCTTCAATTCTTCAATTGTATCAGATCTGTGCTACTGCCAATATACTAAGCAAATAGCTCGTCCTACCTCCTAAGCTCCAGTCTATACTCATTTAGGAGACCCACAGCTGTAAGACTGCCAGTCATATGGAGATTATTGATGGTATAAAATTGCTATCAGAGACAGGCATGATGACCGTCCATAAAACAAGATGTTGATAATTGTAACAAAACGTAATACATTTGTGCTGTAAGTCCTCAGCCTTATGCCCAGTGTCATGATGCCCCTGCCTACCCTTAAATTGACACTAAACGATATTCCTATTCTCCAAAAATAAATCATACACATCCACTACTTAATAGCAGTTCACTTTAGTTGTGGACATGTCCAAGGCTTTATGCAGACTACAAATCCCATGGTTCATAGTCCATCATGGGAGCAAGCAAGGGAGATGGTGGCTACACTCCTACAAACAGTAGGACCATGGAGAACAAGCATAACCCCCTCTAACAGGAGGTCAGATCACAGCAGTAAAAAAGAAATATGGATTTGGTACTTTTTTGAGATAACAATACATACTTGAATATATATATATATATTTTAAATCAAAGTTTAGTGTAATTTTAAGTAGCCATGGACTTTGTGAGCCTGTTTTTTAATCCTGTTGGTGGCCATAAACTGACATTCTGACTCTACATGGATCCTGTGATTGGGTAAAGTCCTTAAAACATTCCCTTAGATAATCCTCATTCTGTATAATGTTAATACTATCTTCATCTCCAGCAGTTAAGAACAAGGGCTGGTTCACACTATAGTGATATCAGACATCGCATGTGATTCGCACTGCACTGCTGTGCAAATCAGATGCGATGTCTGTGCGATTTCAGCCAGTCAATTCAGTGTCAACCTTAGGCTTGGTTCACACTGGTGGGAGGCGGGAACCCTGTGAATCCACTGCGGGTTCCTGCATCGCACCCGACTCGCAGGCAGTTCACACAACCATATGCGAACCGCTGGGAGTGTCAATACAACGTTAATTACACCCCCAGGTCAGTTTGCATACCGCAGTGCAAACTGTCAATTAGGAAAGGAATCGGATCGCATAGGTGTGAACACCCATGCAAACTGATTCTGGTGCGGACCAAAAAAAGGGTCCATATGCAATGCAAATTCAGGCATACAATCTGGATAGCTGAATTTCGCATCGCACAGACATCGCATTTGATGTCTGACATCGCTACAGTGTGAACCGGCCCTAAAGCAGCAACTAAAACTGCTCAGAACCTACCATGAAGAAGAGGAAGCAGCTGAAAGGTTACTGCTAGGAGTGTTTCTGTATGTATCATTGTGTGGGCAGCGTTGTGGCTGGCAGTGACACTTGAATTAAGTGTAATGTATAAACAGATGGTTTAACTGGAAACAAGCTCAGTAAGTGCTTATCATATTCATTTCCTGGTTTTCAGGGCCAGGATGGGAGTTAAAAGCAGATCTGGCATGTGAGAGCAATTTGTCAACATGACCAAAGTCTGGCAAACCAACTTGGTGAAAAACTTTCTGTTTAGGCACCGATGCTGACTACCCTGTTACCAGGGGGGCAGAGTACACAACGTAAAGTCAACATTTATATTAGACTGGACCTAAAGTCAATGACTGACTTCTAATGGAAGACCTGCTAGGATGTCTAAAGGTGCTATTAGCATAATAACTTTGAGATAACTTTGCAGAACCACTGTTGACTTCTTTTGCCAGTCTGCAGAATGACTTACTGGCCCAAACATGATTGCTAGACACAACTATTTACAATACTGAGGTCCTACTACACTTCTAATAAGTTATTTCTGTGGGGGGCGACAGGATACGGCAAATTCTCCAAGGTGTCAGATGACTTCATACACATGATATGGTGAGGTCCCAAATTATTTTGCTACTGGCAGTCAGGTATAGCTATTATAAATGGTATTTATTTAGTTCAGGGACTTTTATAGTGTCGTCAATTTACGCAACACTTTACATTTATATTGTACATTAACATTGGTCCCTGCCTTCAAGGAGCTTACAATCTAAGGTCCCTAACTCACATTGATACAAATACATACTGGAGCCAAATTACACAGGAGTGTGGGAGGAAACCCATGTAAGCACAGGGAGAACATGCAAACTCCAAGCATGTATGCTGTGGCTGTGATACGAACCCATGACCCTAGTACTGCTACCGTTTACCCACTGTACTGCCCAAATAGTACCTTTGAACAAATATTGCTTTAAATCTTATCATATGTCTTCTAGGGGCATTGGGTGAAGAGGTTTTGTCACCAGATGTCTTAGCTCCAATTAGTAGAATTTCCTTCATTGCACGCCAGCGTTAAGATGGTTATCTCCGCATCCACCTACTCAATCGGAGTGGATAATACACTTTTTATAGATAAGGTATATCTTTCAAAATAGAGGATGTCTATTAATAGAATAGAGGATGATAAGGTAAATCTTTAAAAATAGAGGATGTCCCTCTAAATTTAAACTTTGGGATCCCTGGTTGTCAGTACCAGGCCTGGCTGTGATCTTACTAATTCTCCAGAGGTTATTTTAACACGCCTTGAGCGACACCCTTTATTTGCCTACTATGGGCTGCCATATTATCACTACCCTGTGAGCGCACACACATTATTCAAAAACATGCAATGTTTAATAGTTCTCTTCTATGCTGTGCAGCTACATTTCTTGTCTAGTAGAAAGTGCACGATTTTTGTTTTGTTTTTTTGTAGATAGTTATAACCCAGTATTAAACAAATATGTATGGTCTAATAAATGTGATAGTTTATCATGTGAAGCTTATCAATATTTGAGAATTCCAACTTTGCTTGTTTAAAGTCTATACATTCCCACTGAAAAATGATTATTATTGTTTTTTAAAAACGACAAGGGGTCATGCAACTGTTTAATTTTGTTTGTTAATTTTTTTTATGACTTGTTGTATTTTAATGCATAAATAAATTTGAATAAAAACTATTTTCAAAAAAATTAAAATAAAAAACATAACTGCGTGCCCAGTGCAACCATTTATATTTAGGGTTTCACTAACGCATACAGATGTCCAAGAGCTTTTGGGTTGGGCCTGTTTTTCCAACCACTACTTAATGTCTATGGCCAGCTTTAGAATGATCTTTTAAGGGTTTCTGAATCTTTGGGAACATGGATGCAGGGAGTTCTTTGGACATGTCATTATGGGACTGGGTCCCAATAATGTTTGTTCATGGGCACTCTCATGTGTGGGTTAATTTTCTTACCTACCTGTAACATTGAGAAGTGCTGAACGACTTTTCATACACACTGAAAACTTTATTCAGCTGTGCCTGAATTGCTATGATGTGTATCAGATTTTGTATTCCCATACCTTTTTTAAATAAAGAATTTAAAAAAAAGAGAGAATTGTCAGAAGTTCTCTCTTCTTTACTCTACTAAAAAGTGATTTCTCTATCATTCAGTTTGGATATCTGAAAACAGGTTAGATATGTTAAAATGGAACCTATTGTCTTGGAATGGAGACTGAAAAAAAAAAAATAGGGTTGCCAACAGATAAAGGCATTGATCTGTCTTCAGATTTTAAATTAAATGTTTTGCTCTCAATTAAACATTTTGCTCAAATAATATTTTTTTTTTACAATTCATCCACTATACGAGTAAGCATTGGCTTCTACATTTTAAAGATGTGCTTCACCTGTAATTATAAGGCATCAAATATTTAAAGGCACTCAACTCTGAAACATTATTTCCTTTAGTGTCTACCTAATATGACTAATTATCTAAGATCAAGACTATATGAGATTGTAAAACCAGACCTTAACACGTTTGGCTAGCTTTACATACAGTAGGAAACAGTTGCAGCTGGGTTCATGGACTTAAGAGAATGCATTAACTTGGCTTAAAAATACTTGTCTCACCCTTATGGAATTATCACAATATTATACGTAGCTAAAAAGAGGCTTTCATGCAACATTCTTATATATTTTGTAATAGTTTGTGAGTAATTTGTGTATAAGGCAGATGTAATTAATGAGATGTTATGGGACTGGTTCATATTTTCCTATTAGACCCAGAGGAGATTAGCTATGCCCCGGGGGTTCTACTCACATTTAATAAATACTTTCATGGGAACATTTACTATGAATATCATACAAAAGTCCACTAAGAATATAAACTACGTGCAACTGAGTTGCATTTACAATGGACTCCTATTAGAAATCTCAGGGCCCGTACTGCATGATGTCCCACACTTCTTACTTAGAGCTACATGTTGTTATAATTTGGCCAAAAATATCATATATTTATTTGTTTGTGATTACAACGTTGTGCTAATTTTATTTACACACATTTTCATCTCTTACTTTAATAATTGTGTCCTGAATTTCGAATTGCACTTCAGATAAAAGATCCCTGTGTCAGGGTACCTGGAATCCAGACCAAACGGGAATGCAGGTAAAATAAAGCAGATTATTGAAGCAAACAACAATAAATGCACAGCAAGAGTGAGGAAGCAAGATCAGGAACAAGGGTCAAGTCCAAAAGCGGGTAGTCATCCAAGCCGGGGTTGAGTCCAGAAGCTGGTAGTCTGCTGATGCAGGGTCGTCTGCCAAGCCAGGTCATACATGGAGGAACACAGAGAACAGAAGACTGCTAGGAAAGATTCACCTTGGACCCCAAATGCAAGGGCAAGGACTGCAACTCATCAGGTGATAGATATAGTCAGGTGTGCAGCAGCATCATCACTGTGTGACACCCAGGCATCAGGCAAGTGATGATGCAATCAGAGTTTATAAGAGGCAGCAGTCTGCACATGCCAACAGCAGGGCAAGGTAAGACCTTGACACCCTGACATTGAAAAGTTAAACCTTTTTGTTAGGTTCAAAGTCAGTAAATTCCCTGTTCACCTAAGGGTTTAGTTACCTAGTATACTGTCAACTTAACCACCCCCCTATATATTTTCTTACTTGTTTGAAAACATCCCTCTGTCTTAGCAGGGGTTCTGCCTTATCTAGTCTACCACTGACAGCACCCTTCCCTACATGCTACATGGGGATCACGACCTGGTATTCATGCGCAGCCAAATCCATCCTCACCATCAGAGGCTCTGGTGAAGACCGGTGGATACTTAGACTCTGCACCTCAGGCTAGTTTTGTGCTACTCACCTCTGGGGTTCTCATCCAAGTGCTACCCACCAGCAACGGTAAGCCTTCTCTGCACGACAGGCTTCCACCAGCATCATAACAAGATCCTTATTGCACAGGGAAGGGGGATGTACCTTAATGGCATTTTTCGAATAACTGATCCAACACCAACTTTAAGCTGTAGATGTAACATTAGTAATTCTAAGATTGTAAGCTCCAACGAGCAGGGCCCTCTGATTCCTACTGTATTAAAGTGTATTGCATTTGTATTGTCTACCCTCAAGTTATAAAGCGCTGCGTAAACTGTTGGCGCTATATAAATCCTATCTTATAATAATAATAATATTAAATAAACCCTTCCTTTCCTACGTTGAGTTATTGACCAAGAACAAGCAGGTAGGTCAAGGAAGATAAAGAAAAGTCAGATAATGACTAACCGACACAGGAACAGTATATTACATGCTATCTTCAGGTAGAATGGACACTAGGTTTACGCATATATTTTAGAACATGCTACTTGAGTTATGTCAGTTGACAAAACACCTGCTAGTCGTTCGAAACGCTATTGCAGTGCTACCGACTTGTTCTTTGTTAGGATTTTCTTTCTTTTTTTTTCTTCCTATACATTTTTGATTCACCTTGGAAAATACTAAGTACGTAAGCAAGATCCTGTTTAGAAGGTATGGAAATCTTATGTCTACACGGCATACTACTACGGTGGGCAATTACATTAAAGGGTTTTTTTCCCCCAAAAGGTAGATATTTTGGATCTATTTGCTACTCTTATATTACGTGCTGGATAAGCTTTGTTCTCATTTATAGTTGCTGTACTTGCTGTGATTCATTCTGCTCTAAATGTACGGTGTTAATGGCTGCACCTTTGAGTTTTGTATCATCATTTCCTTCTTGTAAGACTTCTTGTCTTGTTGAAGTACACAATAAAATTTACCTTTAAAAAAAAAAAAATGTTTCCAGATTGTTCAAGACTTTGCAAGGTTTTCTTCAAACACCTGCTGATAGATTTACCACTAAATGTGGGTAAGGCTATCATTGCAGACTGTGTTAGTTGGGGGAGGGGGGGGGGGGTGGTTCGCTCTACTTTTAGCCCCGGTTCACACTTATGCGATGCGGGAAGGCTGCGAATTCGCAGCCTGTTCCCGCATCGCAAACGCACCCCTGGCAGTTCACACTGCCATATGCGATATGCTGGGGGTGTCAATGTAATCTTAACGACACCCCCAGTTTGATCGCATATGGCAGTGCGATCTTACAGTTCACACAGGATCAGATCGCACAAGTGTGAACCACTGCGTGATCCAATCCTGATGCGGCTGCAAAAAAGGGTCCTGTGCGTCTTTGCTGCGGGTGCGGTGCGAATTTAGCCATACAAAGTGTATGGCTAAACTCGCACCGCACAGCCGATCGCATGTAATGAAGGAGCAGTGCGCTCCGACATTAAATGTGATCACCGCAGCCTCACTAGTGTGAACCGGTGTAACGTTAAAAAACCATACCCCGTGAAGAAACCATACCCTCGTCACTTCCTGTGTGAAACAGCTGAGCAGCGCAGCAGTGCGCATGCTCAGAGCCCCGAAAACAGCATGGAACAGCTGTGAAGATTAGAAGTGCGCATGCTCGGAGGGTAGGAAATCATAACGGAAGTGTGTATAATCAGATACTTGCGGCGGGTACATAAAAACAGTTCGGCAGCAACATTAATCATCTCCTCTGCTATCCCTGTCACCTCCCTGAATGTCGGCTAGTAAATATAAAAGCGGCGGCAGGTGTATTGAATCGATATGACGGACATCTCGTCTCCGTAATGCGCTTTTATATTTATTAGCCGAGAGCAGGGAAGTGAGAGGGGAAGGAGCGGAGATGATTCATGTTGCAGAGGAGCTGTTTTCTTCTAACCGCAGCAAGTTTATGTACCGTGAGAAATCCATACCCTCCGGAAGTGACGAGGGTATGGTTTTCTCACGGGTATGGTTTTTTCACGGAACACCGACACTAAGATAAAATGATTTTGTTCTTCTTTACTTTTGTTTTTGTTTTTTTTAATTGATATAGCATACAAATTGCAATCCAGGGCTTTGTTTTCCTTATTTCTGAGCAATATGGCAACTTGGGGGCATTCTGTATTTTATTATTTTGTCTGCTGTGAGGTACACAATATACTGTATTTGAAGCTTCTCTTGCGTTCTTTAGGAGTGTTCATTTGCATTTGTTCCTTATAGCCATTGCTAAAGGTATGCAGACACTGAAGCTTTTTTATTTGAACACAGAAATGTACTCCTTTTAATGAATGAATCTGGCCAGGACTATGTGAAACAAACAGCTATTTTGTGGATTGTTTTTGCTTTTCAAACAAAAGTGGAGTTTAGGCCCCGTTCACATACAAGCGACGCTACTTCCCGGGGCGACCTCCGAGGTCGCGGTGCGAGCAGCGCGCCGCGACCTCGGAGCGGCCGGCACAGACTTCATAACATTAAAGTCTATGGCGGTCGCCTCCAGGTCGCCCCAAAGAAGCTCCGGACCCTTTTTCTAAGTCGGAGCGACTTGTGTCGCTCCTATTAGAACGGGTCCGCAGCTTCCCTATGGAAGGCGACCTACGGCGACCTGTGAGGCGACCAGGTCGCCTCACAGGTCGCCTTAGTGTGAACGGGGACTAAAACCTTAAAGCTAAACACCAGGAAATCTGAAAATTCTCCTTTGCAGTGGGGTTGCACCTGCACTGCAAGGGTTACGTGCTCATTAAGGTCTAGGGGGCATGGAAAAGAAGGTTAACTTATTGGATCCTCCACTCCTCCATGTTGCGAGACCGGTCCCCACAGCAGTTTCTCCCCCATACTCCACTAGTCTAAGGTTCTGATGTCATCAACAATGATGCAAGGTCCATAGCCTTTCATAGGAATTGATGGCACTAACAGAGGGACAGTTCAAAGCCGTTGCATTGGGGAGCGCCATCTTCCAGGAAAATGAAGGATTGGGTAAGTAATAGTGCTTTTATTCTTTCTTAGACTTCCACCTAGCTTGTGCAGTGTGAGGTTGGTGTTGTTAAGGACATCGGGGTCACCATTAATGTGCTCTTTGCGGATTCCCGTGCTTGCATGGCATGCAGATGGTTTACCTAACCAGTGGTGTCACAAGTGGGGGTTAAAAGCAGGCACGCTCCCTGACACTTTCAGATGCTGCAGAAGCTACTCTTCTATGGGTGCGCTTCTTACAGTTGCTGCCCTGCCTGCCTGTGCCCTGTAAATAGAAAATGGCACTGCAAATTCTCCTTTGAGCCTTTAGAACCATGGTCTTTGTCAGCCGGACCACCTCAGCTCTGAGGCTGGTGGCCTGGTTATACTGTAAGTACCCTTAGAGCAGTGGTTCTCAACCCCGGTCCTCAGGACCCACTAACAGGCCAGATTTTAAGTATTACCTTGGGGAGATGCAGACTAGAATACTGCAATCACTGAGCAGCAAATGAGATCACTTGTTTTTAGTTTAGTTATCTTGCAAACCTTGCCAGTCTGTGGGTCCTGAGGACGGGAGTTGAGAACCACTGCCTTGGAGGATCCAGTGGAACTTCTGTATTTGTATGTGGGTTTGTTTTCTTATCAGTCCTGTGTCAGTTGCAACTTGCCAGCATGCCTGGCTGAGTTCTGGATGATATATTTCTCCCCCTTATATCAGAAATTAGGGGAGTATTGGGCCCGCTCCCTGTGCTTTGCTTCCTAAATGTACATTGCACTTTACCTGGCAGTTCGGTTTCAATCTCTGTTGTTGAGCCTTCTCTGACCTTGTAGGGGGTCTCTGCCCAAAATGTTCTCACTATGATGGGTTTTACATCATTTGTGGATTGTGCTCAGTTGACTCACAAAGTGGCTAATCCCGACCATAGGGGTGATCAGCATTTTTGTTTGAATCAAAACGGTTTTATTGCACTAAGCAAAACAATAACAATGTGGTACAAAGGCAGTGTATCAAAGTGCCATGGATTCAGAATAAAATACCAGGCAAACACATTCTCCCCAGACAGTTTGGAAATACAGACAAAATGGGAAAATGTGTGGAATTCAGTAAAAGTGCCAGGTAGCATACTTTAGTGTTTATACATCGATATTACAGGAAGGACATTGCAATAATCGCATTTGATCAAGTTTCCAAGAGCTCAGGCCTGGTACGTCAAGCCATGGTGCCCATAACTTGTCAAAATTACCTGAGCAACCCCTACGTTGATATACGTAATGTTCTAAAATATGAATATTGCCCATATGAGACACACAAGTCTTAAGATAAGGGGGATCAGGGGATATACAAAGAAGTAGGAGTATTTTTTGTACACCTAAATGCCACTCTCGTGGTGATCAGCATTTAACTTTTTCCTGCTGAGAAGTCTCTGCTTTCAGCTACCTTGGCATCTGTAATGCCCCAGAGGAGGATCAACTGTCTGAGTCTAGGTAGAGTCCCTGGTGCCTTTAAATTAGGAATCACTCATATGATGTTTCCAACTGTGAATCCTAAACCTGGTAATTTCAGGGTCATCTTCAATATTGATTGGACCCTGGGAAAACATTTTCTTGGACCCTCCCAAATGCACTTATCAACTATTTGCATGCAGTGCGGGCTCAAGAGGCAGCTGCTTTGGGCCCCACAACAATGACTGGGCCCGGGGCAGCTGCCCCTTTTGCCCTGTGTTAAAGACAGCCCTGGGTAATTTGGTTCTTCAGTAGCTCCTGTCAAATTATTCCAAGAGATTCCATTTTCTTTTGTTCATACTTTACTTAATGGAATTTGGAGATACTACTTTGGAGCATCCAATGGTAATATACAGTTCCTGTGGCCCTTAATGGACAATAAATAGGATTTTTGTACTTACTGTAAAACCCGTTCTCAGGTTCTCAGAGTACATTAGGAGACTTGGCTCCCTCCCCTTGTGTGTGTGTGTGGCCCTATTTTTTGGATTAGTAACACTTGCTGAAGAAGAGTTGGAGTGGGAAGGGAAGGGTTATATGGGTCCTGGGATAGGGGTTAGCCTATGTTTCTAATTTGGCCTACTCAATAGTGGTGCTATATAACCCATGGTAATGTACTGTCTCTGTGTCCCTCCGTAGATACTGAGAAAGGAATTTTACTATTATATGATTATTGTTCTAGGAGTGTGACTCACAGTACTAAAAAGTCAGCTTGACAGCAATGTTATTTTCATATTCAACTGTGGCAGCCCCCATAGGTTCTCTTCTGCTTAATTCTTCTACTGCCATCGCCATAACTACAAAGGTGGCTTTAATTGATTTGGGGGTTTTACCTGCAGCATACCGGGAGTATGTATATCTGACAAGCCTGTGGGTGGGGCCCAAAGATCTCTAGTGGGGACACGTGGAACTGCACTCACTAATGCTCAAACCCAGGCAGGAAGCTGCAGTCGTACGGCTTTGTGGCATGTAAATTTACTACCCTGCTAACACTAAGCACTTTGGACATACAGTGCCTTGCGAATGTATTCGGCCCCCTTGAACTTTTCGACCTTTTGCCACATTTCAGGCTTCAAACATAAAGATATAAAAGTGTAATTTTTTGTGAAGAATCAACAACAAGTGGGACACAATCATGAAGTGGAACGAAATTTATTGGATATTTCAAACTTTGTTAACAAATAAAAAACTGAAAAATTGGGCGTGCAAAATTATTCAGCCCCTTTACTTTCAGTGCAGCAAACTCTCTCCAGAAGTTAAGTGAGGATCTCTGAATTATCCAATGTTGACCTAAATGGCTAATGATGATAAATAGAATCCACCTGTGTGTAATCAAGTCTCCGTATAAATGCACCTGCACTGTGATAGTCTCAAAGGTCCATTTAAAGCGCAGAGAGCATCACGAAGAACAAGGAACACACCAGGCAGGTCCGAGATACTGTTGTGAAGAAGTTTAAAGCCGGATTTGGATACCACAAGATTTCCCAAGCTTTAAACATCCCAAGGAGCACTGTGCAAGCGATAATATTGAAATGGAAGGAGTATCAGACCACTGCAAATCTACGAAGACCTGGCCGTCCCTCTAAACTTTCAGCTCATACAAGGAGAAGACTGATCAGAGATGCATCCAAGAGGCCCATGATCACTCTGGATGAACTGCAGAGATCTACAGCTGAGGTGGGAGACTCTGTCCATAGGACAACAATCAGTCGTATACTGCACAAATCTGGCCTTTATAGAAGAGTGGCAAGAAGAAAGCCATTTCTTAAAGATATCCATAAAAAGTGTCATTTAAAGTTTGCCACAAGCCACCTAGGAGACACACCAAACATGTGGAAGAAGGTGCTCTGGTCAGATGAAACCAAAATCAAACTTTTTGGCAACAATGCAAAACGTTATGTTTGGCGTAAAAGCAACAGAGCTCATCACCCTTAACACACCATCCCCACTGTCAAACATGGTGGTGGCAGCATCATGGTTTGGGCCTGCTTTTCTTCAGCAGGGACAGGGAAGATGGTTAAAATTGATGGGAAGATGGATGGAGCCAAATACAGGACCATTCTGGAAGAAAACCTGATGGAGTCTGAAAAAGACCTGAGACTGGGACGGAGATTTGTCTTTCAACAAGACAATGATCCAAAACATAAAGCAAAATCTACAATGGAATAGTTCACAAATAAACATATCCAGGTGTTAGAATGGCCAAGTCAAAGTCCAGACCTGAATCCAATCGAGAATCTGTGGAAAGAACTGAAAACTGCTGTTCACAAACGCTCTCCATCCAACCTCACTGAGCTCGAGCTGTTTTGCAAGGAGGGATGGGCAAAAATTTCAGTCTCTCGATGTGCAAAACTGATAGAGACATACCCCAAGCGACCTACAGCTGTAATCGCAGCAAAAGGTGGCGCTACAAAGTGTTAACTTAAGGGGGCTGAATAATTTTGCACGCCCAATTTTTCAGTTTTTTTTTTTGTTAAAAAAGTTTGAAATATCCAATAAATTTCATTCCACTTCATGATTGTGTCCCACTTGTTGATTCTTCACAAAAAAATTACAGCTTTATATCTTTATGTTTGAAGCCTGAAATGTGGCAAAAGGTCAAAAAGTTCAAGGGGGCCAAATACTTTCGCAAGGCACTGTAGCTACATGTGAGAGAACACCACTCTCCGGGTGTGCAGCATTTAGAGACCAGTATAGCAGAGCCTGTACAGGTCTGCACCAACGCAGCAATTCCTGTCACTTCACTACCAGTGACATGTCCGACTTTTGCTACTGGATACAGAAAATGCACTTAACCATAACTACAAGCTTGTTCTTCCATCAGGGGACCATGACTCCCAGCTAAGTCCCTGGGTACTCTGTGCTGCAAGGTTGGTCTCAGTATATGGGGAACCAGTTGCTAGTGAAGGGACCAAGCATACCACCCTTCACTGCCAGAGTAACCATCACTCTTGCCAGTCAACCGTTCCTTGGCTGGTTGGCTGCTTTAAGCAAATGAGGCATATGCCAATGTCCCTAGCAATGGCAATATAGCCTATACTAGACAGCACCCTACATGCTGGACTTAAACATACTGTATCTCTCTTACTCTTTAGTCCAGTTATTTTGGTACGCCATGCATGCAGCCCTTTAAAAGACTTCAGACGAGGCAAAGCAAAGGTTAAACAGCAACTCCTTTAATGAGGTAGTTAACAGTAATACAGGAACAGTTCTTCCAGAACGTCTCATACACTCCTGTACATAATTCATACCAGAGTAACAGCAGAGCTTATAAAGTAGTCCATAGCAAAAAGAGTCCAGTAACGTGTCAGCAAAGTCCATGAAACTCCAGCTTCCTGGGATCCCCGAATGGGTTCCCACATGGGGTGTTAGTCCAAAAGTATAGCAATTACATCTTGCAGATTCCCTAAGGCCTTGTGTCTCCCTAACACAGACAACCCAGGCTCTTTGGCACCCTGGGCTCTTGGCTCTTAACCCAGGACTTTGGGGGTACAGAACAACCCCTATTAATACTATATGATCTACAGAGGGTGGTGAACCTAGGAAAAATAGTGGAAAAGTCTGGCCATCGGCGTTAACCCTAGGCCCTCTCGGTTCGCTTATTCAGCAGGTCATCTTAATGCGGTTGTATCCATGAGGGCAAAAAACTTTCTGTGTGCAGGAGCCCCTCAGACCCCCCTATTATTTACCTGAGCACCCTCTCGATCCAGCGATATCCACAAGAGCCTTGCACTTCTGATTGGCTCACTGGCTGTGATTGACTGCTGCCAAAAGCCAATCAGGAGACGGAGGGGGCAGGGCTGAACTGGGGGCTCCGTGTGTGAATAGACACACAGAGCGGCAGGTCAGGAGTGCGCATACCTGGGTGCCCCCACAGCGAGCTGCTTGCTGTGGGGGCACCTGGCTAGAGGGAGGAGCCAGGGGCGCTGGCAAGGGACCCAAGAAGAGGAGGACCCGGGCTGGTCTGTGCAAAACCACTACACAGAGCAGGTAAGTATGACATGTGTTCATTTAAAAAACAAAAAAAAAACAAGGTATCATTTTAACCAGTTGCCGACCGCCGCAAGTACATAAACTGCTGCGGTCAGCCCCAGCCAGGCAAAGTGACGTATGGGTACGTCACTAGCCTGTCACTTGCTTGTGAGCCAATAGCGGGCGAGCGCGCGCCCGCCCCGGCTCGTTCCCTAAGTCAGTGCGCGTGACCGGCGGACCCGATGTCCGCCGGTCACTCGCGATCGTTCGCCGTGAAGGGAGAAAGGCAGGCGGCTAATGTAAACAAAGCCGCCTGTCATTCTCCCCTGTGTAAAAATGGAGATCAGACGGTTCTACTATGTAGGACCGTTGATCTCTGTTCTTACACCAGTAGCCATGTCCAATCACAGTTAGAAACACGCCCCTAGTGACATACTTAACCCCTCCTTCCCCAATAAAGTTAGCCCCTTCCCTGCCAGTGTCATTTTTACAGTAACAGTGCATATTTATAGCACTGATTACTGTAGTAATGTCACTGGTACCCCCAAAAGTGTCAAAAATGTCAGTCAAGGGTCCAATCTATCCGCCGCAATGTCGCAGTCCCGCAAAAAAAAATCACAGATCGCCGCCATTACTCGTTAAAAAAAAAACAACAAAAATTACAGAAATCTTTCCCTTAGTTAGTAAACGCAATAACTTTTGCGCAAACCAATCAAAATACGCTTATTGTGATTTTTTTTTACCAAGCATATGTAGCAGAAAACAAATTGGCCAAAAATGTTAAAAAATTTTGATTTTTAAATTTTTTTTGGGGGGAATTTCATATAAGAAAATGTGAAAAATATTGTTATTTTTGCAAAATTGTCGCTCTTTTTTTGATTATAGCGCATGATCAAAAAATTGCACAGGTGATCAAATACCACCAAAAGAAAGCTCTGTTTGTGGGAAAAAAAGGACGTCAAATTAGTATAGGTATAGAGTCGCACAACCGCGCAGTTGTCCGTTAAAGTCACGCAGTGCCGAATCGCAAAAAACCCCCTGGTCAGGAAGGGGGTAAAATCTTCCGGGGCTTAAGTAGTTAAGGACACAGTGCAAATATCAACAAACCTTTAACCCTATAAGGCCCTCCATAAGCACCTGCTTACAAGTGGACTGTCAGATGGAAGCGATCCAGCGGCTATGTATCCGCTGAATTGCTTCCATACACCCTGGTAACTGTTGATTATCCCCCCCTGCACAGAGTGTGCCCAGCACAGAGACCGGGTTCTCACCAAGTGTCCCGGATCTCGTACTAATGATTCCCAGTCACCTGATTGCTGTGATAGTCTCTGATTGGCTATCACAGTGATTAGTCACATGTATGTGAAGGCGGAACACATACATGTATGCAACTGCGTCTGTACCTGCTGCCCGCTCGCAGTATATTTACTGTAAGCAGTCAGCAGGTGGTTAATGAACAAAACAAACAATAACAAAAAAAAACATGCAAATAATAGTTAAGGCTAAGGCTCCGTTCACATCTAGGCGTTTTGGGGCGTTTTTGGGGCGTTTTTCTGCTCTAGGATCAGCTCTCAAAACGCCCAACAAGACAAATCCTATTCATTTCAATGGCCCCTGTTCACATCTGAGCGTTTTGACGCTGTATACAAAACGCCCAACGCTCAAAAAAGTACATGAGCTTCTTTTTGGGCAGATTACAGGCGTTTTCCATTGATCTCTATTCAATCTAAAAACGCCTGCACAAAAATCGCGGTAAAATCGCGGTAAAAAACGCCGCAAAAATCGCGGTAAAATCGCGGTAAAAACCGCGCGAAAAACGCTACGCTCAGGTGTGAATGTAGCCTAAAGGTAAAGGTTAAAGATTTTTTAAAAACATTCTGTGTGCAGCCTCCCCCCCAGACCCCCCTAATACTTACCTGAGCCCCATCTTGATCTAGCAATGTGCACGAGAGCAGCTGCACTCCAGGGTCTCTCCATTCTCATTGGCTGAGACACAGCAGCAGGGGCCTTGGGTCCCGCTGCTGTCCATCACAGCCAGTAAGGATGGAGTGGGGGCAGGGCCAAACCACACTCTGTGTGTCTTATGGAGCAAGCACGTACCAGTGCCCCAATAGCAAGCAGCTTGCTATATAGAAGCACTGGACAAGAGGGAGGGGCCAGGAGCACTGGCGGGGACCCTAGAAGAGGAGGATTCGGGCTGCTCTGTGCAACACCATTACACAGAGCAGGTAAGCATAACGTGTGTTATTAAAAAAAAAAACAACACGAGCCTTTAATTTAAAAAAAATAAATAAATCAGCAGGAAAATAGTATTTGAATTGAGAAGGAGACTAAGGTGTTAATTAGGGGTGATTAGAGTACAGTAAGGGTTAAAGTGTTACTAAACCCAGGAGCTTGCATTCACTATATCCGGTCTCCCACAGTACACAGAACATGGAAATGCAATTATTTCAGCAAATAAAAACTGCTAAATACCTTTTCTCATCAGCAGTATATAGCAGTCTTGTGACTTCTATCAGTGTCCAGCCAAGCGCTAGTTAAAGCTTGTAGGAGGAGTTTTCTGACTGCCCTATGAGACTGGATGACCCCTGACCCTCTGTCTGGACAGTGCTGATTGGCCCTGTGCTAATCACATGCACTCTCCCAAGAAAAAAAAAAAACCTCTCTTGCAATACACCATAAACTGAGCATGTGCGGCCTGACTCCATAGACTCTGTCTTATCAGGAAATTATTAGGAGTCAGTGGAAGAAGGGGAGGATCAGAGAAGACAGTATCAAGGAGCCTTTTTATAACCCCTTAGGTTCCACAGTGAGTATAACACGCATGCTTTACTGCATATACAGACTGATGTTGTGGGTTTAGTAACACTTTTTTAAGGGGTTAAACAGAGGAACGTTTAATTAAAAACAAAAAAAAAAAAACTTTTTAGTTTGCTTTAGGGCTCTTTCACACGGTCCGCCTCCGTAGGCGGATCCTTGTTGCTCACTGGGGATCGATCCGCGATCCCCGCTGAGCCGGTGGATGACAGCTCCGTCTCCGCTTGCAGAGCGGAGAGGGAGGTGTCTCAGCCCCCGCTGCCCTCTATGGGGGATCGGATGAGAGCGGACCGCCTGTCCGCTCTCATCCGATCCGATCCGATTACTGAACGGATGGAAAAATAGGGTTTCCATCCGTCCAGATTTCAAGCACAGGATTGGATACGGATGGCAGCGGGTGTCAGCGGAGGTGTCTCCGCTGACACCCGCTGTCCCATAGAGCTGCATGGAGGATCCGATCAGATCCGCCTGTCAGTTTTTTAGGGTCCTTTCACACAGTCCGTTCCGTTGACGGAGTCCGTTCTGCTCAGCGGGGGATCGATCTGCCGATCCCCACTGAGCAGGCGGATGACAGCTCTGTCTCCGCTCTGTGTCAGACAGTAAAATAATTTATTGTCGTATTATTATTATTTTTTATTTTTTTGTTAGGGTTAGGGTGGTAATACTACTAATAATAATATCAAATGAATTCATAAATTTAAAATAAATATGCAAATAAAGTAATTATAAATTAATAATAAATAAATATAATAAATTAATACTATATAATAATAAATAAAAAAAACCCCTAACCTTAACCCCTAAATTAATAATAATAAATTGTAAAAATAAACACTCTAACCCTAACACAAAACAAATACTTTATTATTACAGTAATAATAATAATAATGATAATATATATTATTTATATTTTTTTATATTTATATTATTATTATTAATAATATTTTTTTTCTTGTTCAGGTTTGGGTGTTTATTATTATTAATAATAATAACAATAATAATAATAATAATTGATTTAATATATTGAAGGGTTAGAGGTTGAATATTATTTATTTATTAATACATATAAATAATTTATTTTATTTATTTATGATGATTTTAGTTATTTGTGTATTCATTTTACATTTATTTTTTCATATATTACAATTAAAAAAAAAAAAACCCGCAGAGGAGATCCAATACCACCAAAAGAAAGCTCTATTTGTGGGGAAAAAAGGACATCCGTTGTATTTGGGTACAGCGTCTCAGTTAAAGTAACTCAGTGCTGTATCACAAAACATGGCCTGGTCATGAAGGGGGGGGTAAAACCTCCCAGGGCTGAAGTGGTTGAACCAGATTGTCAGGGTAAGTCCTGGTGCAGCCCTTGTGTGTTGGAGGAGACCCCTCTCCCCTCCCCCTATCACTGTATATACACACAGCCCAGACTCTGCAGCACATCGCCCACAGGATGCCACACTGACGTCATGCCAAGCAATGCGCGCTCCAGAGGAGCTCAACGTGCGCGAGCACAGCGGTTCCGCAGCAGTTGCTGGGGGCCGTGCTCGCGCATGACGTCCTTGCATCCTGCTGTGCGTCTTCCGCGTACCTGCGACTTTTGGTCGTGAGCGCGCGTCCCTCCCTGCCTCCTCCTCCTCCTCCCGCAGCCTGGTTCCCTCACTTCCGCTTCTCTGATGGCTCAGACGGCGGCCCCGGGCTCCGGTGTACGAGGTGGATAATTAGCAGCGGACTGGCCGGTCCTGTGCCCGGGGATTACTGTGCGGATTGTAGGTAAGAGGCTGGGGACTGTAATGGGGGGAGGGGGGCACAGTATGTGGAGGTGCCCAGGACTGGTGGTGGTGGTTGGGACATCTGGTGGGCAGAAGGTGGATGTGGTGATCAGAGGTTTGGCATATGGTTGGAGCTCGGTGCCCGGCAGATGTGGCTCTTTGTGCCCGGATGGATTGGCATTTGATGTCCGGGGCATAGGACATCTCATACCGGTGTCTGGGAGAAGGGGTAGTGCCCATTGCTGTGCTAGAGGGCTACAATGTGGTGCCCAAAGCTGTGGTGGGAGGTTCAGACATGGTGCTCGGATGTAGCTGTGGCAGGGGGCCCGCATGTGGTGGCTGTGGTAGGGGGACCGAAAGTGGCTGTGGCTGTGGCATGGGTCTCAGCAGTGGCTGTGGCAGGGGGCCCGGATGTGGCTGTAGCTGTGGCAGGGGGCCCGGATGTGGCTGTAGCTGTGGCAAGGGGCCCAAAAGTGTCTGTGGCAGGGTGCCCAGAAGTGGCTGTAGCTGTGGCATGGGTCTCAGAAGTGGCTGTGGCAGGGGGCCCTGAAGTGGCTGTAGCTGTGGCATGGGGTCTCAGAAGTGGCTGTGGCAGGGGGCCCTGAAGTGGCTGTAGCTGTGGCATGGGGTCTCGGAAGTGGCTGATGCTGTGGCAGGGTGCCCAGAAGTGGCTGTGGCAGGGGGCCCAGAAGTGGCTGTGGCAGGGTGCCCAGAAGTGGCTGTGGCAGGGTGCCCAGAAGTGGCTGTGGCAGGGGGCCCAGAAGTGGCTGTGGCAGGGTGCCCAGAAGTGGCTGTGGCTGTGGCATGGGTCTCAGAAGTGGCTGTGGCAGGGTGCCCAGAAGTGGCTGTAGCTGTGGCAGGGTGCCCAGAAGTGCTGTGGCAGGGTGCCCAGAAGTGCTGTGGCAGGGGGCCCAGAAGTGGCTGTGGCAGGGGGCCCAGAAGTGGCTGTGGCAGGGGGCCCAGAAGTGGCTGTGGCAGGGTGCCCAGAAGTGCTGTGGCAGGGGGCCCAGAAGTGGCTGTGGCATGGGTCTCAGAAGTGGCTGTGGTAGGGGGCCCTGAAGTGGCTGTAGCTGTGGCAGGGGGCCCAAAAGTGTCTGTGGCAGGGTGCCCAGAATTGGCTGTGTCTGTGGCAGGGTGCCCAGAAGTGGCTGTGTCTGTGGCAGGGTGCCCGAAAGTGGCTGTGGCAGGGGGCCCTGAAGTGGCTGTAGCTGTGGCATGGGGTCTCAGAAGTGGCTGCGGCAGGGGGCCCGGAAGTGGATCAGCTTCTCTCTTCAACTTGTTGAGCCTTGAAAATGAAAGTGGCGATGGCTGTAGCCGGGGGGCCTAGAATTGCCATAGCTCTGGCAGGGGGCTCAGACATGATCTGGGGATCCTCTACTTTGGCACACAGAGATCCGATGTCTGGCAGATCTGGCACTGGGATGAGTTCTGTGTCCAGGGACGGGTCATAAGGTGAAGAATTTGAGGAGATAAAGCAAAAGTTATCTGAGACCAAATGGCCAGGAGCTGTGCAGATCGGAGACACCGCTGTCATGTTTCTTTCTTTTACTATGTCTTCTGGTTGTACGTTTGTAATGAAAGTAGTTGTCTCTATAGCGGGATGATCAGACACAGATTGGGATTTGAATTGGTCAGAACAATGGTGTCTTATTATAGCGGTCGGTCACGGTGGTGTTAGGAGCCAATAATAGGGAAAGTTGTTTGTCCATATGTTGTTATGGTTGTGGCCCTTACAGAAGCATCTGGTGGTTTCCATCTGTTTGTATAACCCGCTGTAGTTGTCAGAAATGGACAAATGGTTGTTGGCGGCTGTGAAGTCGTCTACCTGTTGTCCTAACAATTCCTGCGATGACAAAGTCCCTGAAATGTCCGGGTTAATATGTTATCCAACAACGGCTCCGTGTCCCCGGATGGGCAGTTATAGTTTATCGGAGATAATTAAGGCAGTTGAGTTGGTTTGTGTTATTTGTTTGATTTGTTTATAACCACAGATGAGTGTTTATCAACTTTATTCTGATTTATAAGTCACTGATATGACCTCTGATGTGTCCGATATATTCACTTTTTCCTTAATTACTATACGGTGAAATGTTAGTTTTGTCACATATAGAAGTTTCAAAACTGAAAGCATTTATGATGACGCTTTTGTTCATAGCAAGAAGGAATGTGGCTCTTACTCATAGGAAAAGGTTATGGCACTTACCCATAGCAACAAGTGCTGGTGCCCAAAGTGGTGCTGCTCATTTTTTTTTTTAAGTAATATTTTGCCAAAAAAAAAAATAGCCGCCTTCTATGTGTTCTCAGTCATAGTGTATGAAAAATACTGTAAAACCCAGGAACTTGTTTATGGCTTTCAATGAGAAGGAAGGTGACTAGCAGGGTTGTAGTGCTGGTTATAAAATAAAATCAAGCATCTCCTAAATGTGGTGACAACATCAATGTTTTCCTTTGTACAAATTTCCATAAGTCTATTCCCCAGAATGTTCCACTAGGGAGCCTCAGGAAAAGTTTATTTTAAAGGGGGGGTGTACCTTGTGCCATAACTTGTAAAAGGTTCCTTTAGAAGGACGACAGTGATAATGTGCTTTATTCATTACAGGGCTTTATATAGTACAGCACTTTACATGCTGTACATTCACACCAATCCCTGCCCCCAAGGAGTTTATCTTCCCGTACACACTTGACGGAAATCGGACGAAATATCCTCCGATTTTTCTCTCTTGCTCAGCGTTCATAACCGTTTTTAGTTGACAGTGCATAATGTTCACGAAATTTCTCGTCCAATTTTTTTTTTGGGGATATTTGTTCCTAGAGTTCCGGGTCGTCAGCAACTTCAGATCATGCGCGGTCTTTCGTATCCAATTTTTCACGGACATACTGTATACACATTAAACGAAAATTGGTCGTCTGGGGACAGACAATACAAATTTTGGTGTTTGTCACTCCCGTTTTTTTTTTTCGTTAAAAATGTCGGCATTGGCTGCAGAAAGTTGTGTACACACTAGCCGAAAATCGTACGATTTTACCTCGGACGGGAATTTTCGGCAGATTTTCTACTAGTGTGTACCCCACTTTACACTTAATCAAGAATGAAGGGGAAGTCTTCCAATGTGTACCCTAGTTCTGGTGACAACCAGACATTTCCCTCACTTTGGAAGAATTTCCATCCACTTTCTATTGGGGCTGTGGTCCAGGAAGTGAATGGACATCTCCCCAATGGGACACAGATAGTTCTACAAAATGATAGGGGTTATAACTCTTCTATACTCCATCTAAAAAGGAAATTTTGGCATAAAAAAAAAAAAAAAATTGCATTAGTAGAACCATGCATTAACACGTGGGCAGTAATGCACCATAAAATTGTAAAGGAGACCTTGATATTTTCAATTTTGACTACTTTAGAAAACCTCCATTGTGCCTACATCTAGTGTCAGAAACCTTCCTTGAAAGTGGTGTCCATTGTGTCTACATCTAATGTCAGAGAACTACCTCCAAAGTGGTGGCCATCATGTCTGCATCTACTGTCAGAAAGTTACCTTCGAAGTGGTGTCCATTGTGACTATATCTAATTTCAGAAACTTACCTTCAAAGTAGAGCTGCACGATTCTGGCCAAAATGAGAATCACGATTTTTTTGCTTGGAATAAAGATCACGATTCTCTGTGTAACATCTTTTACATTATAAAAAAAATTGGGATAACTTTACGGTTTTGTTTTTTATTTTTTTCATTAAAGTGTATTAATTGCGTTTGAAAGACTGCTGCGCAAATACAGTGTGACATAAAAATTTACAACAATCACCATTTTATTCTGCAGGGTCTCTGCTAAAAAAATATATATATATAAATGTTTGGGGGTTCTAACTACTTTTCTAGGAAAAATAAACTGATTTAACTTGCAAGCAACAAGTGTAGGAAAAAGGTCTAGTCTTTAAGAGGTTAAACTTCCTTCCTCTGGCAGAGGGAACGAAAAGATGCAATGTAATCATTTTGTGTTTACAGTTCAGTGGGAGACTAATGCTGATAGGCTTTTGCTGGAGGCTTTTTTTTTTTTTTTTTTTTTTGACAGCTGCTTCCTCACAGCTATGTAAAGAATTGAGCAAGTGTCATGTTAAGATCATCAGGGGGAGTGAATCGCGATCTCGGTTCTGTTACGATTAATCGTGCAGCTCTACTTCAAAGTGGTGTCCATTGTGACTATATCTAGTTTCAGACACTTACCTTCAAAGTGGTGTCCATTGTGGCTATATCTAGTTTCAGAAACTCTATGTCAAGAACAATATAAAGGTGACAGAAAGGAGTGACATTACGGATGGGATGAGCATAGATTTAGAATCTGTGTGGGTTGAACTCCATAGGGAAGGAGAAAAGGGGAAAGTAATTGTGGGGGTTTGCTATAGGCCACCTAACCAAGCGGAGGAGGTAGAGCTGGAATTCTTAGCACTAATGAGTAAAGTGGCAAAATTGGGATCAGTCGTCATATTGGGGGACTTCAATTATCCCGACATTGACTGGGACGAGGGGACTGCACACTCACAGAAGGCCCGCCTATTCACGGAAACCTTACAGGATAATTACATGTCACAGTTGGTGGATTCTCCGACTAGAGAAAATGCAGTCCTGGATCTATTGATCACTAATGACCCAGACCTAATCTCGCAGGTAGGAGTCCAGGACAATCTGGGCTCTAGCGATCACAGGATGATCACATTTAGTATAAATAACAATATAACAAGGCAAGTGGGGAACATAAGAACCCTAAACTTCAGAAGGGCAAACTTTCCAAAATTGTACTCATTGATGGAAAGGGTAAACTGGGACCAAACCCTGGGATCCCTGACCACAGAGGAAAAATGGGAATGCTTTAGGAACATATTAGGCAAAGGCATCTTGCAGTGCATTCCTATGGGAAATAAATTTAGAAGAGACAAAGCCAAACCTGGCTGGCTAAACCGTAGCGTCAAAAAACTTATTAGGGGAAAAAAATTGGCCTTCAAGAAGTATAAATCAGAGGGCACAGTATCGGCTTTCGAGCAATACAAGGAGGCAAATAAGAAAAGTAAACAAGAAATCAAGATGGCTAAAATCAACTTTGAGAGACAAATAGCGGAGGATAGTAAAAAAAACCCAAAGAAATTCTTTAAATATATCAACAGCAAAAAAACTAGGGCAGAGCATATTGCACACATAATTAACAATGATGGGAGGATGGTTACAGAGGACACTGAAAAAGCAACCGTGCTGAATGCTTTTTTCTCGTCAGTCTTTACACAGGAAAAGGAAGGGTACACTGACCATGACTGTTTGGTTAGTAGTAATACACAGGACTTGCCACTATGGCTAACAGAGGGTGAAATCAGGGAAAGGCTGGATAAACTCAACACAAACAAATCACCAGGCCCGGATGGCGTACATCCGAGAGTACTCAAGGAACTCAGTAAGGTTATATCCAGACCACTGTTCCTGATCTTTGCTGACAGTATTAGGACAGGAGATGTACCAGGGGATTGGAAGAAAGCTAACGTGATTCCGATATTCAAAAAGGGCCAGAGGCATATCCCGGGAAATTATAGGCCTGTCAGTTTGACATCAATAGTATGTAAACTTCTGGAGGGGATGATAAGGGACTATATCGTAGAGTTTGCTAAAGACAACAACATCATCAGCAGTAATCAGCACGGGTTTACAAATGGGCGTTCTTGTCAAACCAATCTATTAACATTTTACGAGGAGGTGAGCTGTGAGCTAGATAGGGGGAGACCAGTGGATGTGGTGTACTTGGATTTCTCTAAGGCGTTTGATACAGTTCCCCACAAGCGCTTAATTTATAAAATAAGATCTGCAGGTATCGACAGCAGGGTTTGCTCTTGGATACGGAATTGGCTTAAAGGGCGTGTCCAAAGAGTGGTAATAAACAGCGCATACTCAGACTGGTCTGAGGTAGTAAGCGGGGTGCCCCAGGGCTCAGTCCTGGGACCAACCTTGTTCAATTTATTCATAAACAACATTGAGGTCGGGATCAGTAGTTCGATATCAGTTTTTGCAGATGACACAAAATTGGCCAGAGCAATAACTGCACAGCATGAAGCAGATATCCTACAGAATGACCTGGACAAAATTACAGAGTGGGCACGGACATGGCAAATGAGGTTTAACGTGGAGAAGTGTAAGGTTTTGCACTTGGGGACTAAAAACATAAAAGCACAATACACGTTAGGAGGGGAACCCTTGGGGGAATCAAAAATGGAGAAGGATCTGGGAGTCTTGGTTGATGATAGATTAGGCAACAGCATGCAATGTCAAGCGGCAGCTGCCAAAGCCAGCAGAATATTGGCATGCATAAAGAAAGGGATGTATTCCAGAGATAAGACTATAATCCTTCCACTTTATAAAACTCTGATCCGACCGCATCTGGAGTATTCTGTCCAGTTCTGGTCGCCAGTCCTCAGGAGGGATGTTTTGGAGCTGGAGAGAGTCCAGAGAAGGGCAACTAAACTAATTAGGGGATTGGAGGACCTTGACTATGAAGAGCGTCTACAATCGCTCGATTTATTCTCCCTGGAGAAGAGACGTCTGAGGGGGGACATGATAGCAATTTATAAATATCTTAATGGGGATCCCAGCTTAGAAAAAAAGCTGTTCATTCGAAGGGATTGCATGAGGACTCGAGGGCATACAATGCGATTAGAGGAGAAGCGTTTTAACCTCAAGCAACGTGGGGGGTTCTTTACTGTTAGGGCTACAAGATTGTGGAATTCTCTACCACAAGAGGTGGTTTCTGCGGGTAGTATGGTGGCTTTCAAAAGACTCTTAGACTTACATCTCAAGGATCAGAACATTCAGGGGTATGTGAGATGATTACAGCCACACACACCTACACAGGTTGAACTGGATGGACTATTGTCTTTATTCAACCTCACCTACTATGTAACTATGTAACCTTCAAAGTGGTGTCCATTGTGGCTACATCTAATGTCAGAAACGTACCTTCAAAGTGGTATCCATTGTGACTAGATCTAGTTTCAGAAACTTACCTTCAAAGTGGTGTCCATTGTGGCTATATCTAGTTTCAGAAACTTACCTTCAAAGTGGTGTCCATTGTGGCTATATCTAGTTTCAGAAACTTACCTTCAAAGTGGTTTCCATTGTGGCTATATCTAGTTTCAGAAACTTACCTTCAAAGTGGTGTCCATTGTGGCTACATCTAATGTCAGAAACCTTACCTTCAAAGTGGTGTCCATTGTGGCTATATCTAGTTTCAGAAACTTACCTTCAAAGTGGTGTCCATTGTGGCTATATCTAGTTTCAGAAACTTACCTTCAAAGTGGTTTCCATTGTGGCTATATCTAGTTTCAGAAACTTACCTTCAAAGTGGTGTCCATTGTGACTATATCTAGTTTCAGAAACTTACCTTCAAAGCGGTGTCCATTGTGGCTACATCTAATGTCAGAAACTTACCTTCAAAGTGGTGTCCATTGTGGCTAGATCTAGTTTCAGAAACGTACCTTCAAAGTGGTGACCATTGTGGCTATATCTAGTTTCGGAAACCTACCTTTTTAAATTGGTATCGAAAGACACAAAGTTTATTAAGTTTGTGCTTTGTGGTCCTGTCACATTAAAATGTATAGGCGCCTCTAGCTGTCTGTGATAAAACCATTCCTTGGCATTTGGATATAAATACAAGAATAATGAGTACAGAGTGTCTCGGTAGTATGAGGAATGTCGTGCCTCTCTGGAGCAGTTTATCCCCCCATGCACTCCTGGCAGCTATTGGGTTCATAGTACTCACTGAAATGAATGGTCACCATAAAATAGAAATAATAGCCATTTCAACCATTCTGCACTTGGTGGCCTCAGCCTGAAGTGTAGGCCTCTGGTTGCCGATGATTGAACTCTCTGCTTTGTGTATATTCACCGTTCCTTGGTCACAGAGGGCTCCAGTCACCTCATTGTGAATAGTGGGTTCCGTGTCTCAGAAAGGAGCCTGCTCCTACCAGCAATCATTGTTCATATAGGTTGGGGCGAATTGTTTCAGTCTGTAGAAGAACTGAAAACATGCAATTGTCCTATTACAATGGTGCAGCCTGAGCTGTTCTCTCCTCAGCCTAATCAGTTTCCTATGAAAGCTCCAGTTACCTTTTGTAATTAATTACAGTTGCTCCCAGTGGAAACAAATGTTTATTTTATGTTAGGTGGGTCAGGAGGAGATTATATTAATGGGACCTGCTGTAATGTCAAATGCCGAGTGCTAACCACATTATCGTTACTTTGTCATTTATTGCATATTTTCTACAATGTATCATTTATACTCTTGATACTTTATTATGCTGAGCTGTATGTAGCATCGCAAACTAGCTCCCCCCCTTTTTTTTTTTTTTTTTTTTTTTTTTTTTTTTATACATTAAAGGGGAGTTCCACCCATTTTAGTAACTTTAGATGTATGTAATCCCCTTTAAAACGACTTTTACCAATGGAAACTTTTTTTTTTGCTAGTAAATGCCTTATTTTCTTCTTTATTCATCCTCTCCTCACTTCCGGGTCCGGTCGGCGATTACGTCATTCGGCAATTCGCAGGGGTTGCTGGGATGTATCTCATGGCATGAAATCTCGCATTATTACACAGGAGATGAGCTGTACTGTTTGTATTGAGGCCGTGCTCTGCCCCACCTCTGCCCCGCCTCCTCTCAGTGAGCTGTACTGTATGTATTGTATTGAGGCCGTGCTCTGCCCCGCCTCCTCTCAGTGAGCTGTACTGTATGTATTGTATTGAGGCCGTGCTCTGCCCCGCCTCTGCCCCGCCTCCTCTCAGTGAGCTGTACTGTATGTATTGTATTGAGGCCGTGCTCTGCCCCGCCTCCTCTCAGTGAGCTGTACTGTATGTATTGTATTGAGGCCGTGCTCTGCCCCGCCTCCTCTCAGTGAGCTGTACTGTATGTATTGTATTGAGGCCGTGCTCTGCCCCGCCTCCTCTCAGTGAGCTGTACTGTATGTATTGTATTGAGGCCATGTTCTGCCCCGACTCTGCCCTGCCTCGCCTCCTCTCAGTGAGCTCAGTGAGCTCAGTGAGGATATAATGCTTTCAGTCCTTGCTCAAGGAGAGGAGGCGAGGCGGAGGCTGGGCAAAACACGGCCTCAATACATTACATACAGTACAGCTCACTGAGAGGAGGCGGGGCAGAGCACGGCCTCAATAATAGTACAGCTCATCTCCTGTGTAATAATGCGAGATTTCATGCCATGAGCTACATCCCAGCAACCCCTGCGAATCGCCGATCGGACCGGAAGTGAGGAGAGGATGAATAAAGAGAAAATAAGGTATTTACTAGCAAAAAAAAAAAAAAAAAAGTTTCCATTGGTAAAAGTCGTTTTAAAGGGGATTACATACATCTATGTAATCCAAGTTATTAAAAATGGGTGGCACTCCGCTTTAAGGTTGAGTTTGGCTTGGAAAAAAGCTTCTAAGCACATTCTCAAATACGTATTAGACATTTTGGTGTTTCGTGTTGTCAGCTGGAGAGAATTTCCCTCATATTGGTGAGGTTTACCATCACTTCCTGTTGTGTCCACCGGACAGGAAGTGAGGGGTCACCTCTCCAGTGGGGCACGAATGACAGAAAAACCTGATGGGAGTTTTATTCACACCCTATCCTTTGCAATGGGGAGGTGCAATGTGTTGTTTCAATGCATTGCATTGTTTTTTTTTTTTTTTGTGGTTTCACAAAATGATACTTTATTCAACTCTATGTTACATGCAGTGAGGTGAATTTCTTTGCGTACAAAAGGCAAACATATTGCATGTTTATGGTAGGAAAAGGGTGCATACAAACCTTTACATTCTATGCATCATTGCAATAAGCCTTCATTGATCTGTGCTACTCAGCGTAAATGATGTGAATGAGCCCTAAAATGAAACTTTTAGGTACACGTTATGACTGAAATGTATCTCCTGTGATATGAAATGGCTGGGGTGGAAGATGAAGCTTGAATTGGGATTCATGTGAGGATCATGTAATATGGGCAGTGCCTAATTTATAAGGGGGCAAAAGGGGAAACTGCCCCTGACCCCCTGAATATGAAATATTAAACAATTGAAAATATTAACAAAAAAAGGATTTCTTTTAATGTATCTTGAGTGGTAATATTTTACCTGCCATCCTTTGTCAAATGTTTTGCTCTGGACTGGTAGATTGTATTATTTTGGCAGCTCAAGCGAACCTTACCTAGAGCGCTTACACTCTTAAAGTGGAGTTCCAGTCTGGGGAAAAAAAAAATTAAGTCAGCAGCTACAAATACTGTAGCTACTGACTTTTAGGATAAGGACACTTACCTGTCCAGGGATCCTGCAATGTGGGCACCTTGAGCTGATTCTTCCATCTGCTTCAGGTACAGGTTCTAGCATTGCAAGTAAGGGAAACTGGCAGTGAAGCCTTCACAGCCAGTATCCTACTGCGCATGCGTGAGTCGTGCTACATTTTCTGAATGGTTCTGCCGTCTTCTGGGACACACACAGGTCCCAGAAAGCAGCAGGGAGAAGGAGGAGGGGCCGGACATGACGTAGATCGCTGCGCAGTGATATTACCAGGAAGTGGTTTTGACAGGTACCCGCTCCTCCCCCTCCGAAAGGTGCCAAATGTGGCAACGGAGGGGGAGGAAGCAAACAAGTATGCTTCCCCTATTGGGTGGAGCTCCGCTTTAAGGAAGGTGGTCTATGACTGTGTGTGTGCGTGTGCACCTGTGACCTTAGAATTATGTAGCGCAAAAATCTATTAAACTTGTATTCCTAAAATTAACGTAAATATCCATCACATAGGGTCCTCATGAACGTGACCACTGTGGATAGGTGCTTAACATTTGGCACTTTTCCACTGCAAGTACCGGCTCGGCTCTACTCGTCCCTTCTTGGCCCTGTTTGGTTTTCCACTGCATGGTACCGCATGGTACGGTGTTGGAACGGTTCGGTACGGTTTGGTATGGTTTGCTTTTCCACTAAAGTAGTACTAAAGTAAGTGGGTGGGATAACAATGATTCTCTGACCAATCAGTGGCTAGTAGTGACAAACAGTCAAGGCTGCATGCAAAGGATTGTGGGTTATGGTACGGCCCTGTTGGAACCACAACTGAGGTGGTACTGTTTAAGCGAGCCGTACCGTTCGGTTCCATGTAGTGGAAAAGCGCCGCCGTACCGAACCGTCCCTACACCGTACCATGCAGTACTAGCAGTGGAAAAGCACAAAAGCGAGCCGAACCATTCGGTTCCATGCAGTGGAGAAGCGCCAATTGGGACATGCAGGTGCCGCTGTGAGAATCCCTCCACCACAGTCACACACAACCTCTCGCCTCCATATGACCAGAATGGTCTTCATGCACCTTCCCCGGTGGGGTACAAAGACTCTCCAACCAGCATACAGTGATGTTGTAAGACTCCATCTGTCCATTCCTGCTGACAAAGTCCCGCCCAGGACGTAACGCGCATGGGGGAGGAGCAACATGTGACGTCAGCCACGGCCATCCTAAAAGGACTATGGTATACTGAGAGCGCTAATCATCTGCACTTGACTGAAGTGCAATGTTTGTGAGTTTTCTACAATCATTTTTATTAAAGTTTGATTATATACAGAGAGCACTAGATGTTCCTTTATTTATTCTATATACCACGTCCCAATGCTTTGACAATATAATATATATATATATATATGATCTCTAATTCAGGAGCCAAATTGAATGATCCAGCAGGATATTTGTTTTGAAGCTAATTTTGCCTTTTTTTATTTTTATTTTTTTCTTCTTTTGAGCTTTGTGCTTTTTCAAGTGTTTTTTGGGCACTTAGGCGTCTTTTCTGCTTGAAAGCTTCTCTTAAAACGTGAGTTTGGTGCAGTGTTTTTCTGCCTGTAAACTCCTGAAAAAGCCATAGTGTGTGCATGGACACATTGGCTAACATGGAGGAGGCTTTCCAACTGAGACAAAGGGCTCAATAGCCTGTAGGAGCCGTTTATTTGAGCTGCAGCGTGCATGAGCCCTATTTGTGCCTTTGTATTATAGTGATCACATTAAGTAATAATTTAGGCCTTTGTTCTAGATCACCATTTATCATAGGGACCTTTTATTGGTAGACTTTTTACATGACATCTCTCCCTCCATTGAGGAGTTCCAGAGCCTGGACCCAGCTTATAGATTATATATGTGTGTAGTGTTTATACAGTGCCGTGTCATGTCTAGTCTTTTGTCCTCTCACTCCCACATGAAATGTCATTGTTTTATTTGAACACGTTGTCTTGGAACCCCTTTTTATGTTCAGGTTGCCGTGTATTCTTAAACACACACCTGAGATGTATACGTGGACCGTGGGTGTGATCTCTGGAGGAATCTCACACTTGTCTCCGCATTCACCTAACCTGTTTGGAGTGGAGATGGTAAAGCTTTGTACCAGCATACTCTTCAATTCCAGACTGCACCTCTAATGGGTAAAAGAGGACTTAAAGAGGAAGTTCATTTTGTTTTTTTTCCTTTTTAATACAAATACGGTAGCTCCTGACTTTTCAAAACCAAAAGCAGTGCCGGGGGTCCATACCTTTCTTTCCACACCCGGATTTTTCAACCTCTGCAGGTTCTGGTGGCACCATCTTGGGTATGGGAGCCGGCTTTGGTTTTCTGAGGAACCACAGCCATGTGAGCTTGAGTGGCGCTTTGTAAATGGTCTTGCAGCCTTCTGAACAAAGTGATGTGTCCCAGGAGGCTGCAGGGCAAGGGACCTCATTATCGCCTAGGCGGGTATTGCGGAAATAGGAGTGGGTACATAAACGGTGGCAAGTCAGCTCCCCTATGCGGGATCATGTACCTGTGCGTGATTCTGCACTACCTGGTCTGGGGTGCGCACGTGTGCCACCGCTGACCCGCTGTGATTAGACACAGAGAGACAATTAGTGGGTTCCGCAGACACGCTGATCGTTCGGGAGACAGGCAGATTGCAGTTCTGTGACAAGGGAAGGCAGTTCTTGTGTTTCTGCTAAGTAGGAACACGGATCTCCTGCCTTCCCACAGTACAATCATCCCCCCACACAGTAAGCACTCCCTAGGAACACATTTAACCCCTTGCTCGCCCTTGATGTTAACTCCTTCCATGCCAGTGTTATTAGTACAGGGACAGTGCATATTTTTAGCACTAATTACTGTATTGGGGTCCCGAAAAAATGTCCGATTTGCCCGCTGCAATATTGCAGTCCCGCTAGAAGTCACTGATCACAGTTATTAATAGTAACAAAAAGAAAAATGACATAAATCTATCCCATAGTTTGTAGACACTATGACTTTTGTAGTAGATAAGTGAAAAAATAGGCACTGGTAATCAGTGGTGGTGTTCCAGGTGTGTTAGGGTGTATTAGATTGTCTATACCAATCATGTCCAGGCACCTTCACCATCTATAATCTACTATGACTTTTGTGCAAAATAATATACGCTTATTGGGATTTTTTTTTACCAAATACGTAGCGGAATACATATTGGCCTAAACTGATGAAGAAATTTTTTTTTTTTTTTTTTGCCTTTGTCTTTTTTTGTTTATAGCGCAACCAATAAAAACCGCAGAGGTGATCAAATACTACCAAAAGAAAGCTCTATTTTGTTGTGAAAAAATGACATACGGTACTTTAACTGACAATTGTGCGGTATCCAAATAAAATGTAACTGTGCCGTATCGCAAAAAATGGCCTGGTCAGGAAGGGGGGGTTAAACCTTTCTGGAGGGTAAGTGGTTAAGTCAGGAAATTATGATAAAATAATATAATGCTAGGTTGTGTGTTTTTTTTTTTTTTTTTTCCCCTGTGTGGTTTTAACGTTACCAGTTACATTAGTCCAGCATGGTCCAGTGCGAGTATGTGTGTTCTATACCTGACCAATCCCTGTGGAAGCTGGAAATCTCTGTAGTAGTCACTGCTACTATTCTGTTTCTGGTCTGATCTTTTATAGAGCACCTTCCCTGGCTTACGGTTTGTGGACTTATCACAAAACTCTGCTTTACAGACCTACACACTGCACAGAAAGGAACCTAGCTCCCGCTGTACTGTGTCATGTGACAGGATGTTGACCCTAAGTCACATGACTGAGCGCAGGGTCTGCCAGTGCCCCCTTCCTGGCAGTGCACATTAAGCACACGTATGAGAAGTAGCTCCGGCTAGTCTGTGTACTGTGGAGGACTGACAGTGGTGGTGAATCCCATATAGTGGTGATGTCTTCCTGCCGGCATCCATAGCTGCCATGGTTGTGGAGGTTTTGTTGACCAGAAGAACTCAAGCCCACTAAAGCTGGAGCTTTTCAGTGTCTGGCTTGAATAGGAAAAAGCATTCAGAAAAAGCTTCTTTAGATAATGTGTGTAGGGGGTATCAGATCAGAGAAAGTGATGACCCACTTTTTGCCATATTGTTTCCCAGCTTCTTCCACAGATGTTATTTTCCATTACTATAGCTGTGTATTTCTGCAGCTCCACCCGTATAAACACATGATTGATGGTTATTACGCTTATCTTGTAGCATCGAACCACGCCATAGCAATCTCACTTCCTGCATCATTGCTTGGGTTTGCTCTGTTTTTATATGGTAGGGTTTTCCCAGAAATTCTGATAGTTTTCCTCTTATCTGTAATGCATGTAGCCGGTATATGAGGACGGCTTGTACTATGGTACAAAGCTTTTCTGTATGCAAGCCAGAGCTCTGGCCTTGCATGTATATTCTATTTTATGCCTTGACTTTCACTCTGCAGTAATATAATACTGTGTATATGTATATATATATTTACATGTGGGTTTGATCCAGTGCATAAAAAAAATCGATATTTTGTTGGCTTAATAATTCTAAAAAATCAGTTTAAAGCGGTTGTAAACTCTATAAAAAAAAAATAAAAAAAAAAAACCTGCAAGACAAAGGCATAATGAGCTAGTATGCGTCGCATACTAGCCCATTATGTGTAACTTACCTTAAAACGAAGCCCCGACACGACCCCCGGACATCGCTGCGGGCGCTGCCATGGTCCCTCGTCGTCTCTTCCGGGTTCGGCGGCTCCGGCGCGCTGATTGGCCGGAAAAGACGGCTCCGGCGCGATGATTGGCCGGAGCCGCGATGACGTCACTCCCGCGCATGCGCGCGGGAGTGATTTTTTCCGGCAAGCTCCCGGCAACTTAATTGAAGTTCCCCCGGACCTTCAGAGCGCATGCGCCGCTCGCGCGAGCGGCTGCATGCACTGTAAATATCTCCTAAACCGTGCCGGTTTAGGAGATATTATTTGTACCTACAGGTAAGCCTTATTATAGGCTTACCTGTTGGTAAAAGTGTCAAAAAGCGGGATACTACCGCTTTAACACATAGACCTCATGCACACATGACTTTTTTTTCTCCCCTGGATGCCCATGCGTGGTTTTTAAACACATTTAGGCACGGCAATTCATTTTCATTCAGTTCATTCATTCCATTGGCCAACATCTTCATTCATCCTGACCATTGGAATGAACACTCAAGCACTAAATGCACCTCGTGCCTAAGTATGTTTAACCACTTCAATACAGGGCCCTTTCACCCCCTTCCTGCCCAGGCCAATTTTCAGCTTTCAGGGCTGTCCCATTTTGAATGATAATTGCGTGGTCATGCAACACTGTACTCGTATGAAGTTTTATTTATTTTTTTTTCACACAAATAGCTTTCTTTTGGTGGTATTTAATCACCGCTGGGTTATTTTTATTTCTTAAAAAAAAAAAAGGAAGAGAGACCGTTTTTATTTTCTGTCAGTAAATTTTGAAAACAAGTCCTTTTTCTCCTTCACTAATGTGCGCTGATGAGGCTGCACTGAGGAGATACTAATATGCCGCACTGATGGGCAGCACTATGGGCACTGATGAGGAGATACTAATATGCCGCACTGATGGGCACTGTTTTTTACTTTTCTGTAATAAGGGCCCTGATGATCAGTGCCCTGATTACCTATGACTAGACTCCCCCCCCCCCCCCCCCCCTTGAGGAGGAGCCGCTGATCGGCTCTCCTCGCCACACACTGACAGTGTGAGGTGAGGAGAGCCGATAATCGGCACTTCCTCATTTACATGTGAGCGGCTATGATTGGACACAGCCGATCACATGGGAAAGAGCCACGTCATTAGCTCTTTAGCTCTTTACCAAGATCGGGGACGCGCTGTGACCTAGCAACACAGCGCAGCCACAGTCGACGCACTGCGCGCCCCCGCGAGAGAGGCTGTTCTGGGGCGCTGTCATATGACGTCGTCCCAGAACGGGAGCCGCACCGCTCTGCCGTCATTTGATGGTGGGCAGGTGGCAAGTGGTTAAACACATCTGGCTTTTTTTTTTTTTTGGTAGTGCCCTTTTTGATGTCCTGGGTGTGCAGAGACTGTAAAGTAGAACTATAGACAAACTTTCTTTATTTATTTTTTCTTCATTTTGGATAGAGCAAGGGAGGGTATAACCCCTGTCAGGCTTTTGTCCCATTGCAGAGATTTCCCTTCACTTCCTGTCCTATAACCAAACAGTAAGTGAGAGGAAAATCCTGCAAATTAAAGGAATACCTTTAACCCCCAGGTCATCAGAACAAGTGTCCCCATTGGAAGATTTCCCCTCTATTCCTTTTCTGGGGACAACCCAAAATGTGATTTTTTTTTTTTTGGTACACGGGACAAATACAGAGGGTGAATTGCCCTAACACACAGACAGCAATAAAAACTGACCGAGGGTCTAATCCCTCTCCACTTCATCCAAAACTAAAAATAAGTTTTGCCTTTTAGTTATACATTTTAAAGAGGAAGTAAACCCTCCTCTGCAACTTGTACCTATAGGTAAGCCTGTGATAAGACTTACCTATAGGTACTGTAAATATCTCTTAAACTTGTGCCATTCCTTCAGAGCCCTGTGCCGTGATCGTCGGCTCCCGTGCGCAGGCGTGAGAGTGACGTCATCGCAGCTCCAGCCAATCAGATGGCCAGATGCCGCAAACCCAAAAGAAGGGTGACCGAACATGTCACCCGTGAGATAGGTGAGTGGTCGGGGCTTCGTTCTAAGGTAAGTATTTCATAATGAGCTAGTATGCGATGCATACTAGCTCATTATGTGTTTATCTTTCAGGTGTTTGTTTTTTTACAACCTCTTTAAACCAGAACTATGGCCTCCCGTTAAAAAATATTTCCTGCAACACCTAACTGTAAGTAATAAAGAATAAGTCAGCGCTAACAATAAAGTAAAAAACAGCAATAGGCCTAAATATACAATATACCCAAAGAAGGATAAAATAAGAGTGCTGCAACTATCATTCTATACCTACCTGTAAATGTATATGCATTTACATTTTTTTTCTTCTATTCTTCATTCTGTAAAGTCCCACAAACACCTGTTGATCCTGCCAGTCAAGTCCACCTAATACAGCTACTTGTGATAGTGTGGCAACACTGCTGTGCTGCTCCTGAATTCAGAGCAGAGTTGTCACCCTTATGTAGGCTGTACCCGCTTGCACTATGGATGCATAAAACAATGTTGCAGAGGGTGTGGCTATCAGCATTGTCACTGCTGATTTGCCTGTAGGTTGTCGGTAAGCACCTGGCCACACCTAGTCCTGCTTCCTGGATGACAGAACTGCCTTTGTTGCAGAAACCCTCCCAATCTGAGCTGCAGTGTCTGGGATGGGGGAGCGGGTGAGACAAATGGAAGGTGAAGGAAGTTTTCTCTGAGGTTGTGTATCGCATAGTAACTGGAATTTGTAGCTTGTTTAGACTGTCATGCAGGAGCCTTATGATGAAGAAATGCTGACAGCCTGAGGCATGTGACGATTATATTGTGGCCTAAACCAGTTACATGGCATTGTAAGCTGTATATGTAGGACTTTGTGGTGTGTGGGTCAAATTAACATCCATGAGCTGCATCAAGAAACTCATTTTATCTCTAGTGTAGTTATATGTAGTTGATCAACAAACTACTAAATAGTATTATGGACAGATCTTGATTTTACATGGTTTGGTAACTTAAAGTAGAAGTAAAGTTCCATCAGTAAATTTTACCTATAGGTAAGCCTATAATAAGACTTACCTATAGGTAGTGTAAATATCTAAACGGCACCATTTAGGAGATATTTACATTACACGCAGCCAGTGACCTCACCCGTGGTGTTCCTTCAGAGCCCTGTGCCGTAATTAGCAGCTACCGTGTGCATACGCAGGAGTGACGTCATCGCGGCTCTGGCCAGTCACAGAGCCGGAGTCTGCGAACCCAGAAACAAGACGGGTGAAGATGGGAGCCCCAGCATCACTGACATTTTGGTTTCCGTAAGAGCTTTAGTTTAAGGCAAGTTTCACATAATGTGACATTACCTCGCACGGCAAAATGTTTTTTTTTTTTTTCTCATTTTGAATAGAGTAATGGAGGGTTATAACCCCTGTCATATTTTTTTTTTTGCTGTCTGACCCATTGCGGAGATTTCACTTCCTGTCCCATAACCAAGCAGGAAAGGAGAGGAAATCTCTGCAAATTAAGGGAGTTTCTTTTTTTGCCTTTATGCTTTAGGCTCCTTTCACACGGCTCCGTTCCGTCGATGGAGTCTGTTCTGCTCATCGGGAGATCGATCCGCACTGAGCAGGCAGATGACAGCTCCGTCTCCGCTCTGTGTGCGGAGACGGAGCTGTCAGATCCCCGCTCTCCTCTATGGGGGAATCGGATGAGAACAGACCGCCTGTCCGCTCTCATCCGATCCCATCCGCTGGATGGATGGAAAATAGGGTTTCCATCCGTCCGGATTTCACAGACAGGATTGGATCGGATAACAGCGGGTGTCAGTTGACATGTCTCCGCTGACATCCACTGCCCCATAGGGATGCATGGAGTATCCGATCTGAAAAACTGACAGGCGGATCGGATCGTCTGTGTGAAAGGGGCCTTAAAACCCAAAGCCAAAAATGTAAAGTATTACAGTTTAGCAATCCTTCGATGTGGTGGCTGCATTCGTTTTTTCTCCCTCTGTTTTCAACTGGTGATCTGTATTAGGCTGGCCATACACTTTACAATTTTCCTTTAGATTTACCAAAACTATATAATATGAGGTCAACCCTAAACACTTTCAATTTGTATGCACTCAGGCTGGCTCTTGTATTGCATAGCTGCAGGTAAAGCTAAAGGAAATTGAATAAGAAAATTGTATAATGTATGGGCAGCTTAAAGAGGAAGTAAACCCTCCTCTGACACTTTTACCTATAGGTAAGCCTATGATAAGGCTTACCTATAGGTAGGTACTGTAAATATATCCTAAACATGCACCGTTTAGGAGATATTTACCTTAGATGCATCCAGTGACATCACTGACGCATGCGCTCTGAAGGAGCGGCCGCTGGTGCTGTTTCTTCAGAGCCCCGTGCCGTGACTGTCGGCTCCCGTGCGTGTGCGGTAGTGACGTCACCGCGGCTCCGGCCAATCAGATGGCCGGATGCCATGATCCGGGAAGACGGGCGACTGAACATGTCGCCCATTATAGAGGTAAGCTGGCGGCACGGCGGGGGCTCATTCTAAGGTAAGTATTTCATAATGAGCTAGTATGCGATGCATACTAGCTCATTATGTCTTTCTCTGTCAGGGTGAAAAAAAAATACAACCTCTTTAAGGCCCCTTGCACACTGTAGCTTAAAAATGCTCAGTTCAGCTTTTTTTTTTTTTTTTTTTTATGAGCTAAAATAGAGCCCATCCATTCTAATGTACCTATGCACACAGGTGCGTAAATGAGCGCCACGTATTCTTCAGTAAGAGCAAACCTGAAAAATCTGCATTTTTGGACAGTAATTTATGCCTAATGCGCGCAAATGCGATCAAATAAAGGCACACGATAATACTGTTGATCTGAAAAAAAAATTGCATATTCAGAGGCACGAATTTATGCGAATTTGCGCGAACGCATATGCGCGGAAATACTCGCAAATGCGTGCTTTTCAATAAGACAAAAATTACGGCTGAAAAAGGAGATGCTGAAACAGGAGTATCGTGTGCAAGAGGCCTTAGAGTGCCTCCATTCTGGATAAAGGAGCAAAAGAGACACCTTTAGGCAGAAGCATTGTCAGTCTGTGGGGAGGGGAATGTTAAATGCACTAGTAGATTTAAATACATAACAAATTGAAGCCAAACTGCAGTTTCACAAAAAGTTACAGCAACCGTTTTTTTTTGGGGGGGAATAAAGGTTTTAGATGAATAAATGAAAACCTGGTTGTTGTACAGTAATCACCCTTGTCAGTGGTAAATGGTTTGTCTCAACACTCTGATACATTTTTGCTTGACAGCTTTGTCTGATGCAGCCATCACATCGAAGAATTGGTAAGCTGCAATATAATGTTTGCTTTGGGTTTAACACGGCTATCTATAACCTTCTTCTTTTTTTTTTTTTTTTTTTTAGTTTGGATGATTGAACTTCTAAAATGAGATAATGTCCAGCACATACATGTAACCACACCTGCACATTAAAACACATATTAAACATTTAATGTTGTACCTGAGCTTATCATTTTCCTTTGTTCTTATAGACCAAACTGGGCGATAGGATGTGTCTGCTTCAGCACCTCTGTCTTTGATGAGGTGCGTTAACACGAATGCTTGGCTAGGCAAAGCCATTTGTATTTTGTTTGAGCAAAGAAAGGGAAGTAGGAGAGTGCTATAGACGGAGTGCTATAGACGGAGTGCTATAGACGGAGTGCTATAGACGGAGTGCTATAGACGGAGTGCTATAGACGGAGTGCTATAGACGGAGTGCTATAGACGGAGTGCTATAGACGGAGTGCTATAGACGGAGTGCTATAGACGGAGTGCTATAGACGGAGTGCTATAGACGGAGTCACTTCCAATACCAGCCTATCATCCACCTAACCTAATTGAACCGGTTTTCTAAAGATACACAGGGCTAGATTTCTCGCATTCAACCCGCAATAGATTCCTCCATCCATGCTGAACTGTATGGATGGAAGAACCGGTGTTACCGGCTATTGTATGCGAACACACAACACTCACTGCATTCCTATCTGTGATAGGATGCCGTCTCTGCTTGGCTGACAGTTTTCCACCCAGCTCCTTTTGCGTGGTGCTAAAGCTGGCCATAGGTGGTTCCATTTTCTTTCCTGCATCTATGGGTTGCAGGAAAGAAAAATTTTCTGATTCTCTCATCAACACAGTTAGTGTTGATGGGAGAATCCCTGTCACTGAGCTATGGTGTTCTTTCGGCTGGGAGAGGCGGAGAGCCGCCCCTGCCAGGAGAACACACAGTGAATATTGCTAGCAGCTATAGCCTCTGGCATTAATCACATGAAAAATCCGACATGCTTGCTCTACCCAAGTCAATCGATGGATAAGCTTGGGTACAATCAGCCTTTCTCCATACATGGTTCGAATCTCAGCCAGTTCAGCAGGGCTATTCAAATTTAATTTGAAATTTGGAATTTGTCCCTTTAAGTGGTTTTTTGATGAAAAGTGATCTAAGAGCAGGGATATGTCAAACCCAAATTATTCCGTGAGGTTGAGGATTGGCTGGAGGTTTTAGTGTTTCAGAATACGATCTATGTTGGCACTTGCAGTATTCAAGCTCTTTAACTATCGGGGGGTCAGCTGAGCATTGCATTGATTTTCTTGTCTAACCGTGTAGAAATAAATGTGTGCTTGTGCTGCCAAACTTTACTGAAGTCATAGCATATATATATATAATCCTTTAAATGGTGCAGGGAAGCCATCCAAAACTGCTTGTACAGGTGCATCGGAAACATTGGGGATTTCCATTCATAGGCGCCCTTTGTGTTTTTTCTGCTGATTTGGTTAGAAGTACAAGGAATGTCCCTAGAAATGGTTCTGATTTGGTTAGCGGAGTCTTCAAGGCCTATATTTAATTCCATTTGCTGAAAAGGTCCTTCAGATTATTGCACAGAAAGACGCACGAATTGTCATAGCTGCTCTAAAGCTTTTTTAAAATTGATACCACCAGCCACATCTACGTCTTCTTTTTTTTTTTTTTTATTTATTTATTTATTTTTTTTTAACGCAAGGTTTTTTTTTTTTTTTTTTTCAACTTTAAAATAATCTTTCCCTTGGAGAGATTCAGGCAATATTCAAGCTGTGTATGGCCAGCTAGTTTTCCATCTGGTATGTTCAACCAGCCAGGCTTTTTCCAGCATGATGTCTTAAAAAAAATAGACGATCTGTTTGTTAGGTACTTGTCACCCATATGCCAGCTGTTTTCTACACCTGAGGTCTTTTTAGTATTATTGTTCACAAAGTGATACCAAAGCGATGTTGGCATAATTAAGCATTCTGGTGCCTACTTACACTGTATTAATCTTATGATGGCATGGAACCTTCCAGGTTTCTGACACAGTACTGAGATATAGAACTGTCCAATTCTGCATCTTTGTTGCACTAACCAGGTCTTTCAGTTGTATAGAGCAGTGGTCCTCAACTCTGGTCCTCAGGGCCCACTAACAGGCCAGATTTTAAGTATTAAGGCCCGTACACACGTACCGATCGTCGGCATACAAACGTCGGTGGACGAAGGATCTGCCGATTGTACGCGTGTTAGTATGGTGCCTCCGACAGATGTCTGCGCACAATCCGCGGACAAAAGTCTTTCTTGCAAACATGAAAATTTTTGTATGCCGACACCAGAACGGACGATTGTTCGCCTGTCAGTACACAATTCAGCCGACAGACCGCAGATTTGCAAGACTGGGCATGCTCAGAAAATAGAAAACACAGGGAAAGTTAACCATTACATGACATCACTTCTGCAGTCGGCGGACAAAATTCTTGTGCTGTCCTTGTGCTGTCTTTGCACTTTTCAGCAGACACCGACATCCCGGGGAGAAAAGAGGAACATTTGTATGCCGACCATCGGTACGTGTGTACGGGGCTTCACCTTGGGGAGATGCAGACTAGAGTACTGCAATCACTGAGCAGCAAATGATATCACCTGGGATGTATTTCAGTTATCTTGCAAACCTGGTTTGTTAGTGGGCCCTGTAGGCCAGGGTTGAGGACCACTGGTATAGAGAATACCAGTCCACTGATTGCAGAGTAGTAGTTTCACAGCAATTGTATTCTGTCTTTGTTCAATGCAGGTAAAATAAAGAAAAAAATTTGTCTACCAAACCAAAAAATGGTGCAAAGCACCGATCTCCTGCGCTCTGAGAGGTGATCTTCAGTTCTAACCACAACAAGCCACACTCATGCTGCTACCAAAGATCTTCTACTTGGCTTATTTTGGATGCTTCTGCCTTTCGGCCCCTTTCAAGACCAGGGTAGGCTGGGACCACTAAAATCGAAAAACAAACACAAGGGCGCACCGGCCTAGTGCATTATCTTCCACAAAGGTTTTATTACAAAAAGGTATAGAAATACTCACAAACAAGTTCTTGGTACATGCATACCAAATTGGTATATAGCCATCAGCATCAGAACCGGAGGGTGTACCGTCCTCTAAAGCTTGAAAAGGCTTATCCTCGAAACACGTAAGCCTTTTCAAGCTTTAGAGGACGGTACACCCTCTGGTTCTGATGCTGATGGCAATATACTAATTTGATATGCATGTACCAAGAACTCGTTTGAGTATTTTTTTACCTTTTATTTAATAATACATTTGTGGAAGATAATGCACTAGGCCGGTGGGCCCTTGTGATTTTAAACAAATCGTGTACACCAGCTTTTTTCAACCTGGGTGCCTTCAGGGTTCTTCAGGGGTGCCTTGGCAAAATGCCTAAAAAATTGGCTAAAAATTGTATACAAGCTAGTGGATGGATAAGGCTTGCCTTTTAATTACACAAAGCCCCATTGTGCACCATTACAGCCTTTAAGCTGCTGGCCTCCTATCAACCAGTGACATCATCGCTTAATAAGGGGGACCTCGGAGCTTGCACAGTATCTTTTAGGCGCTTTTCCACTGCATGGAACCAAATGGTTCGGCTCGCTTTTGCGCTTTTCCACTGCATGGTACCGCATGGTACTGTGTTGGAATGGTTCGGTACGGTACGGCGGTGCTTTTCCACTGCATAGAACCGAACGGTACGGCTTGCTTAAACAGTACCACCTTGATTGTGGTTCCAAGAGGGCCATACCAGTACCATATCCCACAATCCTTTGCATGCAGCCTTGACTGTTTGTCACTACTAGCCACTGATTGGTCAGAGAATCGTTGCTATCCCACCCACTTACTATTAGTGGAAAAGCAAACCGTACCGAACCGTTCCAACACCGTACCATGCGGTACCATGTAGTGGAAGACCAAACCGAGCCAAGCAGGGCCTAGTGGAGCCGAGCCGGTACTTGCAGTGGAAAAGTGCCATTAGTTTGCCCTTCTCCATCAGCACTGGTGTCACATTGGCTAAATGAGGGAGAAGAATAACACTGGATTACAAGTCAGTACCAGTGTGCAAAGTTGTATTTGCTTTGTAGCAACAAATTACGCCAAATGCTGGGTGTCTTACGTGTATGGATGTTGCTGCATTTTGTAAAACTATTAGTTTTGTTTTTTACAATTTAGAATTGGGTGCCTTGAGATTGTCCATAATCCTAAAAGGGTGCCTTGACTGAAAAAAGGTTGAGAAACACTGCTCTACACAGATTTGTGTCTATTTGGGCCTCATGCACACTGGGTGTTTGCCCCTGGCGCATGAGACTTTGGTGTGTGGTTGGGGGTAGAAGGTACAGGCGCACCGTTCAGCCTCACTGCTGACTCTCTGAACTCCGAGAGTCTGACCGTCTCTGTAACAGGTTGGTTCAGTCAGTGGTACTTCCCTTTAGGGCAGTATGTGCCCGGGGATGAATGCCGGGAATGAAGACTGCTTACTTTGTGGATATTTATCCTTGGGGGGCATAGGGCTCTGGTGTTTAGGTGCAGGCAGAAGGTGGGGTCATCATCAACTTGGAATTCGATTGACATGAGGCGCAATTTACACCATGACATGTTGCAGCCATATAAAGGTTTTTGCTCCTCTGGTGTTACTTTACATTACTTCCCTGTTGTCCCGTAGTGTCATTTATATGGCACTGTCCATGTCTTTTGTGTTCTTTTCAGTGGCTTTGGTTTCGGTCATTGGTGCACATGGGTCGGGACTGTGGTGGATTATGTGCTGTTCCTGATGTCCTTGCTGGAAAATCCGTTGTGTGTGTGATCCATTTCATTTTTATCTGACTTGGAAGTGCTTATATAATGCAGAACATATGTGATTTTAGTTTGCAGATATAGTCCTATGCATACACCAGAGCGCGGCAAGTTGCCAGCAGAATGGAGGCGTTATCGGTCTTGCATCTATAGCTGATGGAAAACAAAAAAAAAAATATAGAAAGCTGAAGCAGGACTTCTGTATACCAGATTTTGTGTATTTTAGTTGCACTTTTAAATAGATCTTCAGTGCAAAAATTGAAGATTTATATAGAGTAAGGCTCTATGCACTCTGTACTGTTATGACTTTGTTTGCAAGTTGGTAGTTTGAAGTCAGTAAGTGGAAGACAATGGATAATGAATGATACAAATTCATCCTGAATGGTGTGTAGAAAGAAATGAAAATACTTCAAAAAGGAGTCTCTTCTTCTAGACCAAACCTAGTTATCACAAATCGCCATTTTAGATTCTGGACTTATCTGCTGGCCTGAGAACCCAGTGCTTGGTCAGTGCCAGTGGGGGATATGGAGCCCTAGTGCCTGACCTTTGGTACATTCAGGCCCACGATATTTTGTGTTTTTCTTACCTAGATGCTTGGAAAATATTTTTTTTTTTTTTTTCTGTGCTGCCTATTTCTTTTCTTTTATGTTTTTTACCTCTGATTTTGATACCCTCTGCAAGACCAATTATCAAGTATGGCACATTTTTTTTTTAGAGGAGCAGTAGAAAGCACAAATGCAGAATCCTTGATTTGTAAAGGGCTGAATAAATAGGGATATGTACCAATAGTTGAATTTGTTCATCCTCGGATCGCTTCTCTAGCCTATTGGGCCATACACACTATAAGATTTTCTGAAGACTTTTTCCTTTAGATTTACCAAAACCATATAATATGAGGTCAAACCTAAACACTTTCAATTTGTATGCAGAATCTGGCAGGCCCTTGCACTACATAGAAAAGGTAAATCTGAAGGAAAAAGTCTTCAGAAAATCTTATAGTGTGTATGGCCCTTAACTCTGATCTCGTGCTCTTACTCCAATGATCTGCAGACAGATTATTACCACCTTGCAGAGCGCCTCTTTGTTGATGAGAGGTGCGGGGCAGGAATGATGCAGCTTATTGGAGTAAAGTAAAAGAGCAGGAGTTCAGAGTTCAGCTAGAGATGAGTTCGGAACTCATCTGTAATCTCTTGCAGTCCCATGTAATGTGTCTGACCATTGGCGGTTGCCTGTTTGCACTCTCTGACCATCACCTATATAGCATGCCTGTGGTCTTAGTCCTTTTTTCCTTCTCCTGTGACATGTTTGCAGTCTGAAAGCTTTCTTTAGTATCTGAATATCATGTCCAGCCATTTGGTGACGACGGGGCCTTAGTTGACATGGATGTAAACGTGCTGACCTCAGGTGATATACAGATCTGCAACAATATTCCCTCTAGATCCATTCAAAGTGTAGAATTAGTACAGGACCTCTCAGCTTTGACAAGCAGGGGGCGGGGAGCTGAGGTTACTTTAGCGGTGGGGAGCTCTGAGAGCTGATTGGAGTTAAGGGACACACCCCTCTTCACACAGGAACAGAGGTGCGGCTGTCAGTCAGCTTCAGCTCCCTCCCAGTCCCCTTTTTTCTCTTGGTGTCAGGAAAACTTGTCAGAATTGATTCATGCTGATAGCAGAGTTGAGCAAAGCAGCAGACAGAAATGACACTAAAGCCCCGTACACATGTACCGAATGTCGGCCGAAGGATCGGCCGTCTTTTGTCCAGGGATGTCCTGTCGGCTGAAAAATGCTAAAGACTGCAGAAGTGATGTCATGTGATGGTTAACTTTCCGTGTGTTTTTTCTTTTCTGAGCATGCCCAGTCTTGCAAATCTGCTGTCTGTCGGCCGAAATCTGTACTGACTGGCGAACAATCGGCCGCTCTGGTGTTGGCCAACAAAAATTTTATAGCATGCACAACAGATTCTGTTCGCCCGAAAAGTCGCTGTCGGTTGTCGGAAGCATCATACTAACAAGCCAACAATCGGCAGATCGTTCGGCGGCCGAATATTTACGGCCGACAATCGCTACGTGTGTACGGGGCTTAAGTGCCGGTTCACACTATTACGACTTGTCAGGCGACTTGGTCAGCCTGGCAAGTCGCGCACCGTCGCGGTCCATTGAGTAGTACAGGACCGGTTCTAATAGGAGCGAGACAAGTCGCTCCGACTTAGAAAAAGGGTCCTGTACTACTTCGGGGCGACCCGGAGCGACTTGCATAGACATTCACTTTATGAAGTCCGTGCAAGTCGTGCCGAAGTCGCGCTGCACGCGACTTCACAGGTCGCCCCCCGAAGTCGGAGCGACGTAGTGTGAACCGGAACTTAGTGCACTGGGTTGAGTACACACTATAGAGAGATGACTCGTGTTTGAGGCTTACAATGACTTTAAGGCCCCCTCTATCAAGAAACTTGACCACCAGTGATCTGGAATAAGATCCTACAGCTTACACCTTCAAAGTAAGTGTGCAGCTCTCTCTGTCTACCCTGGCAGGTTCACTTGAGGCATCTGTTGAATTGCTCCTCTTTCCTTTGCAGTGCTTGGCAGTGGCTATGGCGGAATAGGTCACTTCTTCTAAGGACAAGCTTGACCAGTATGTTCCTGTATGTACCAGTACAAGAGGGACAAACGCCATACAGCCATGTCCTTAGTGGGAATTGGATCATAGACCTAGAGCTGCAAGGCAAGCATGTTAACTTCTTAGGTGACTGACACTTTTGCCTTCCAGAATTTGATTTCTAGCCAAGAACGTGTCTAGATCCTCTGGCCTGGAGTAGGGTTTATCGTGTTATTCTTGTGTACTCAGAATCGTGCACAGGTCTTGTGTGAATGGTTATTTGTGCAATGCATTTATCCCTGATTGTCTTGATGTGGCTGGAATTCTCATCTAGGATACAACCTGCCATAGGCACAATACTGTTAAGGGTTACACCAGGCCTCTCTGAAATGTTCCCACAGGGAGATGAAATCTCTGCTTCCCAGCATAATGACTGTAAGCTACACCTAAGCACGGCCATGTAATTGCAATTTCTATGTTGCTACGTGGGAATTAAACTTTAAAGAGCAGCAGGGGCTGACGAAGCAAAAAAATCAACATTTCAACCCTAGTAACAGTCCTGTTATTTAGCTGCTTTTGTTCAGTTTTCTCTCTAAGAAGAGAATGTGGGAGAAGAAAAATGTCTTGCAGAACCACGCTTCTTCATATTGTGCAGAAAATGACAAAAATTCAATCTCCAGCAGATAGCATTATCAATAATGAAGTTATGCAGGCTAATTCAGAAAGGGCTCATGCATGTGGGCGCTTTTTTGGCAGGTAAATGTAAATTGTGTTCGCATTTCCCCGGCCAGGATACACAGCTGCCGTGTACAGCCGACGATGGCAATGAATATGATCATATTTCGATTGATCAGATTATATGGTGGAAACAGAGATCTGATCAATAATTTACAATCCTATCGATTGAAATTCCATTCCCAGTGTGTGGCATATTTATTGAATGGACTGTCAGCTATTGACCGATTTTATTACTATCAGAAGAGATTGAATGGAAAAGAAATCCATTATTTATCAAAACATGTATGGTAACCATTAGGATGACTATGCTCACTCCTGCATTGTATCTATGTCAAAGGAAGTTAAAGTGACATTAAAGTGTTGCTAAACCCAGGTCCCAGCATTCACTATGTCTGGTCTCCCACAGTACACAAAAGATTGAAATGCAAATGTTTTAGTAAATATAAACTGCTAAATACCATTTCTCATCAGCAGTATATAGCAGTCTTGTGCCTTCTATCAAGCTTGTAGGAGGAGTTTCATTCTGCCCTGACTGTCCTCTAAGGCTACAGGACCCCTGACCTTCTGTCTGGACAGTGCTGATTGGCCATGTGTTGATCACATGCACTCTCCCAGGAAAAACAAACTCTAGAAATACACACCAAACTGAGCATGTGCAGCTTGTCCCCTAGCTTCTGTTCTATCAGGTGGGTTGGGAACTGTGGAAGACAGAGGATCATAGATAACAGGATCAAACAGCCTTTTTACACAATACAGAGGATTAACCCCTTAGGTTCCAAAGTGAGTATAACAAGCATGCTTTACTGCATATACAGACTGATTTTACTGTTGTGGGTTTAGTACCATATAACGAGTCAACCAGCACCCCGACTGGGTACCTCCGTTGATGGATGCTCCTAGTGCTTCTCGAGGGCTCTAAGCACTCCACCAGACACCGTTACTACCTCAGACCCCACGAACCGCCACAGCTTGGTTAGGGTCTCGCCGTCTCCTACCCACCCTGGACCTAAGGCAAGGCTCCAGGTTCCCGTGGGTGACCCTCTTTCCCCGGGGAGTGAAGCATTAACAAGCTCAGGCAAAAGCTCTTACAAGATCTTAGTGATTATCCAAGGGAGTATGGAGGACATAGCAATCCCTTGTAGCCTATTCCCCCAATGAGCGACAGGACTCTAGATTGAGGGTGAACTAACTCAACTTTATTGAACAAGAAACCTACTTTTATACAGTTTACCCCCACAAGGTTACTGCCAAGGTGGACCTTGCTGGGGACAGGCCCGGAGATTTACAATCCAATGAAAACCGTGTTTTACACTCCCATACAGTGTACACAAAGATATACATTGTGGGACAATCCCCCCTCCCCCTTAGCATCCAATCCAAAGCACATTTTTTACCTTAATGCATCGAATGCCTTAAAGTAAAAAGCCTTTAGGCTTTAGAACAATTTTAAAAAATACCAGAGTTACTGACCGGATCACCAGGTAATACAGCTTTGTTGGGGAAGGGGGGGGGGGGATTAGAAAAAGAAAAACTGCCGTGATAATACTGATTTCTGTTGAGTCGGCAAAAAAATGTAAAATGTAGGCAGCCCTGTAAACTTCAGCCGGTTCGGCAAAAGTTGATTGAGCTGGGTAGAAAATGATCGGCTAAACAGTCAGATGCAATGATTGTTCGACAGTGACATTTTTTTATTCAGGCAGTTGCGGGTGCTGCAGCTGCTGAATACAATAGCCACCAGTGAAGATTCCTCTATCCATGCTCTTCACGTGGATAAGAAATTGACTAATTTTCCCTTGTTAAGCCAGTGGGTTCAAGCCAGCCATAGACGGAGTGATTCCACTATCAACACAGTTGTTAATGGGGGAGTCCCTCCCAGGGAGCCATTGTGTTCTCCTGGCAGGGATGGCTTTCACACAGTGGAACACACTGATTATCGCTAGCGGCTGTAATGCTAATACCCTCTAGCAATGATTGCATGGAAAAACCGACAGTCTGGTTGTACGATCAACTTGGGTACATTCACCACGCCTATTATCAGGGTTCCATGGAACCCAAGGGTTCCTCCAGAGGTTGCTTGAGCAATGAGCAATTTCTGTCTCTCAGATAAGTTCCCACTGACACCATTCATTGTTTTAGCTATCTGTAGGGGATAATTCTTCCCAATAACCACAAGTGTAAGGAGCATTCTTCCCACTGACCATCACACTAATGTATCATGAGTTGCAGATATAGTATTTTTAGCAGGGATTCCCTGAAACCGGAAATGTATTTCAAGGGTTCCTCTGTGTTGAGAAAGATTGCTATACATGGTTTGAATCTCGGCCGGTTCCCTCTAAACTGGCTGAGATTTGAACCATCTATGGCTGGCTTTAAACAAGAGAAAATCAAGCCATGTATGGCTACCTTAATGAGTGTTTGCAGCACTTATGTGGTCATCACTTGCGACACTGTAGATATTGAGCCATGTACAGTTAGTCGGCTTGTGTTCTGGGTTTTCAGTGTAAAAATAAAACATGCTGCAATTATCTTTATCTATTAAAAAAGGCGTTTCATCTTACCCGCATTTCAAAACCATTCAGTGTGTTTAAGCCAGCAGTTCCTCTTTATGCAAAGTCTAAAAGACAGAACTGTACTGCAAGGTCATTTTTCTTCTCGTGGTCACAGGGCTTTTTGGATTGTGTCATTTTGTAAACAGTTGGCCTTGATATTTTTAATCCCTACAAATGTGAACCCTTCTGTAGCGCATTTGTTTCCCCCTCATTAAATCTGCTGCATCTCCGATCTCACAGACAAGCGGTTTGTGTTGCTAGGCAGGGTTTGGTATGGGATCACTGGCTACCACATCGTCCTGTGAGGTAATGCTCTGCGAGGAAGATCTATGGCAGGGATCCTCAAACTACGGCCCTCCAGCTGTTGCGGAACTAAACATCCCATGATGCATTGTAAAACTCCGACATTCACAGACATGACTAGGCATGATGGGAATTGTAGTTCCTGAACAACTGGAGGGCCATAGTTTGAAGACCCCTGATCTATGGGGTCGTAGCCAAACCTCCTGTGAAATGTATAGATATGGGGAGATACTGAGGTGAAGTGCCTTTATACAAAGCCTGGAACTCCATAGTATTACCCTTTTTTATTTACAGGATTGGTTCATCCTTTCTACTAACACCCATGTAATACTATTTGACCAATTAACCGTAGAAACCACTATGGAAAATGTAGGAAAGAGGCACCAACACAAGACTCCTAAGCATCCAACATTTCGGTGAGTTACAGCTTGTCTTCCTCAGGGCCGTGCCCCACCAAAACGTTGGCAACTTATACTATACTCACGCGGTTACTTTTTACTATGCTGGAATGTGGTGGTCTTCGTTCTCCCACTGATCTGCACTCTCTGCCAGGCCTGAGCATGTTTACGTGATTGAGTATAGTTAGCAATCACACGTATGCATGCCGTACAAGAGTCCAATTGAACAATGTCCAAGACTACATTATTCAAATGAGTCAGGGCATGGTATTCTAAACCAGGCCCAAGCAAGATATGGATATGATACGATTACTAGACCTAGTGCTGAGTGTGCAGGCGTGGAATCTTTTTGATCATCGGGTTGGCAGATAATACCAGGAAGCAAAGTGAAAAATAATTATCTGCCCTTACTTATGGCCAGTGGGACAAGCACACAAAGGAAAGAAAAAGGAAACCTGCATATAACAGAAATTAGGTTGGCATTTTTAATTGCCATTTTGCAAAGTTTTCAATGGTGCCTTTAGTTTATTTTTGAGGGTCTGGGGAAGTTGCGCTTTAGCCTGTTGTTGTGTGGCACTTTAGTCTCTGTGCATCAGTATGTCAGTGTGTCTAGCCAGAAGTTCCAACCCTTATCACTTGTCTCTGATAGGAACATACATCCCCTTTTAAAACCTAGGCATAAAATGGCTGGATGTTTTTTTTTTTTTTTTTTTAACTTTAAGGCGGAGTTCCAGCCTAAACACACACTCACCTGTCCAACGGTCCAGCGATGCGGCTGCCCGAAGCCTCGCTCTTCTCCCTCTCTGCTCTGCGGCGTCGGCATCACTGGTGTGGGCACCCGGCTGTGACAGTTTGCGGCTTCACAGCCGGGTACACACTGCGCATGCACAAGTTGCACTACGCGTCGTGATTGGCCGGCAATCTTCTGGGACCTCTGACATGTCCCAGAAGATTGCAGGGAGGGAGAGAGAACTTCCGCTCAGGGCGCTGCATCGCTCCGGGCGGAAGTGGGAGCGGGTACTTGTCAAAACTAGGTACCCGCTCCCCCCCCCCCCCCCAAAAAAAAAATGACATGCCAAATGTGGCATGTCAGGGGGTTAGAACTACCTAAAGCGGAAGTTCCACTTTTGGGTGGAACTCCGCTTTAATAAAGTACCAGAGTATTGCCTGTCAACAGAATGGCTGCTGCTTTGGACTTTAAGACTGTAATTAACACTATTTTTGTTTTTCATAGCGTGCACCGAGAGAGTAATACACGTATATTCGAGGAGGTAAAGTGAAGAATATACAACAGCCATTCTCTACCAGGCCTTCTCCAGAGGTACCAAGGGTTCCTTCAGCTATAGCTGGCTAACCTCCCATCCGATGGTGCATGCATCATTCCGGGGCCCATGCCATTTGACAGAGCCAACAGCATGACACCAATGATCTTTTTAGTGGTTTGTAGGGTTTGCATTCTGACCACCCCTGTAGGGGGGTCGTTGTTCCCACAGACCACAAATGAATTCATTTTAGCACGGTTTCCCTGAGACCTGAGAATTATTTTAAGGGTTTCACTGGAGTGTAAAAGTTAAGGAAGGCTGATCTACAAGAATAAATGCTCATTTACATCAATGGTTCTTTTACACTGCCTTTGAAAATTGATTTACAGTGGATAGCTTTGCAGGGGGTGGTTGACAGTTGACTGGTTGGCAATATGTCATCCCATCATTGCCTGTTTTAACCCCGAAAAGCCTGCACTTCTGTGCTGCAAACCCATTTGGTGCATATGGTTGCCGGACTGTTGAGGTTTGCCCTCCAAATGTGGCAAAAGGTAAAATTTTTGTCGCGGTTGCAAAGCGTTATGATAGAAGGTGTATCTGGCCCTAGTTTTGGGTTAAGCGTTCCATTCTGGGGATTTTCCTGCTTGACACAAATGTAAATAAGCCTTTAACATGTTAACCAATGTATCCGTCACAGGTCATGTGGTGTGCTTGGACTTGCAGTACCATGGCAGACTGGCACAGTTGTCTGGATAGAATTCTAGTTTTTATAGAATACCACGTCCCACCAGCACGGCCCCCATATGTTGTTTTTAACCGCATGTAATGCAAGGTGTCCTTTTGGGTGGGTGGGTGTGTGTGTGTGTGTGTATATATATATATATATATAATATTTCGATCTCGATCTCTCTCTCTCGATCTCTCTCTCTCTCGATCTCTCTCTCTCTCGATCTCTCTCTCTCTCGATCTCTCTCTCTCTCGATCTCTCTCTCTCTCGATCTCTCTCTCTCTCTCTCTCGATCTCTCTCTCGATCTCTCTCTCGATCTCTCGATCTCTCTCTCGATCTCTCGATCTCTCTCTCGATCTCTCTCTCTCTCGATCTCTCTCTCTCTCGATCTCTCTCTCTCGATCTCTCTCTCTCTCGATCTCTCTCTCTCTCGATCTCTCTCTCTCTCGATCTCTCTCTCTCTCGATCTCTCTCTCTCTCGATCTCTCTCTCTCGATCTCTCTCTCTCGATCTCTCTCTCTCGATCTCTCTCTCTCGATCTCTCTCTCTCGATCTCTCTCTCGATCTCTCGATCTCTCGATCTCTCGATCTCTCGATCTCTCGATCTCTCTCTCTCTCGATCTCTCTCGATCTCGATCTCTCTCGATCTCGATCTCTCTCTCTCTCTCTCGATCTCTCTCTCTCTCTCTCGATCTCTCTCTCTCTCTCTCTCTCGATCTCTCTCTCTCTCTCTCTCGATCTCTCTCTCGATCTCGATCTCGATCTCTCTCTCTCTCGATCTCGATCTCTCTCTCTCTCTCGATCTCGATCTCTCTCTCTCTCTCGATCTCTCTCTCTCTCTCTCTCTCTCTCTCTCTCGATCTCTCTCTCTCGATTTCTCTCTCTCTCGATCTCTCTCTCTCTCGATCTCTCTCTCGAACTTTTTTTTTTTTAGGTTGGGGGCAGTTTTGTTGCTACTTCAACTTGTCTTGCATAAATGGTTTGGTTTTGTATGTAGGGCCAAGTACAGTGAAAGTTGAACATTGCACAGTTTAACCATCTAGATTTAATTGATAGCTGAATTTTGGAAGCTCTTCCTTGTTTGTTCCAGTGTGCCCTATACTGAACAATTTGTACTGCTCCTTTAGCCTGGTTTTAAAAAAGAACACGTGAATATATATATATATATATATATATATATATATATATATATATATATAATGTGTGCATGTATGTGTGGAATTTTTTCTTTGTTCCATTTGGTCTGGCTACTTTGTTTAGCTCCTGTAAATAAGTCTTAAAATCCCAGCTCCATTTTTCTGTTTATAGCAGAGCAGGAGAAGGGCTGGGTGGAAGTTTCCATCTGTTGCGCTTGCCAGGATTTGAAAAGCATTCTTAGTCAACTTTTCAGTTAACGGTTCCAGTGAAACCTGGATCAAACTTTCAGTGCTTTTCACCTGAAGGTCTAAAATGAATAGCAGATGAAAGTTTGGTATCCATAAGCTCATTTTTCACAGGGGAGAAAAGTCTTATGTTGTAAAATCAAATCATGCACAGGTTGTTCTCATTCCAGAGAAAGATTGATTCAGTTTTGTGTTGTTTCTTTAAGTAGTTCACAAAAATCTGGCGTTTTTATATGATTTTAAATGGTGATACCAGTTAGTTCTTGCACAAGGCCCCTGCTTTATACCTCAGTTAAAACAAGTAAATTATTAACAAAGAGAAATCTTTTGTGCTAATAAATAACAGCAAGGATGTATATAAATAGTAATATGTAAAACATCTATAAATTATAAAAAAAAAACGTGTATAAACAAATGCAGCTGCTTTTAAACCCAAGTACTTCTATGTCAAACTTGTAAACACAACCCTTCTAATAAAGAAACACTAGCAGAGCAAACAATACCATATATATATATATATATATATATATATATATATATATATATATATATATATATATATATATATATATATATATATTGAACAAAATTATAAACACAACACTTTTTTGTTTTTGCCCCCATTTTTCTTGAGCTGAACTCAAAGCTCTGAGTGCCCGTTCACACTGGGGCGACCTGGTCGTGCCTGACAGGTCGCCGTAGGTCGCCTTCCACAGAGAAGCTGTGGACCCGTTCTAATAGGAGCGACAAAAGTCGCTCCGACTTAGAAAAAGGGTCCGGAGCTTCTTTGGGGCGACCCAGAGCGACCTGCATAGACTTCAATGATATGAAGTCCGTGGCGGCCGCTCCGAGGTCGCGGTGCGAGCAGCGCACTGCGACTTCACAGGTCGCCCCGGGAAGTAGCGTCGCCCCAGTGTGAACGGGGGCTAAGACTTTTTCTATGTACACACAAGGCCTATTTCTCTCAAATATTATTCACAAATCTGTCTAAATCTGTGTTAGTGATCACTTCTCCTTTGCCGAGATAATCCATCCACCTTACAGGTGTGGCATATCAAGATGCTGATTAGAAGGGATGATTATTGCACAGGTGTGCCTTAGGCTGGCCACAATAAAAGGCCACTCTAAAATGTGCAGTTTTAAAATGTGCAGTTTTATCACACAGCACAGATGACGCAAGTTTTGAGGGAGCGTCCAATTGGCATGCTGACTGCAGGAATGTCCACTAGAGCTGTCGCTCGCTAATTGTTCATTTCTCTACCATAAGTTGTCTCCAAAGAGTTTCAGAAAATTTGGCAGTACATCCAACCGGCCTCACAACCGCAGACCACGTGTAACCACACGAGCCCAGGACCTCCACATCCAGCGTCTTCACCTCCTAGATCATCTGAGACCAGCCACCCGGACAGCTGATGCAACGATCGGTTTGCATAACCAAAGAATTTCTGCCCAGGCAGTCAGAAACCCTCTCAGGGAAGCTCATCTGCATTCTCAGTGTGCTCATCGGGGTCTTGCCCTGACTGCAGTTCGTTGTCGTAACCGACTTGAGTGGGCAAATGCTCACATTTGATGGCGTCTGGCACTTTGGAGAGGTGTTTGCTTCACGGGTGAATCCCGGTTTTCTGACATCTTTGAGTTCAGGTCATGAAAAGTGTGTGTGTGTGTGTATGTCCCAAAAAATTTTTTTTATAAAGTGTGAAACCAAAAATAAAGAAGTGAAAGTCCAAAATTACTTAATATTGCACAGTCCCGTGAAAAACCACTTAATTCAGTGCGTTAAATAAGGTAAATCCCATGAATAAAGGATGATTTTTGTCACCAAAAAATCCACCACCAATGTGAACATCCAATACCGCTCCCATTAGATGGACACTCACCACATGTAAATACCCCCAATTTGCATGGAATGGGCAGTTGCGCTGAAAGAATAAACGGCAATATATTCCTCCTAGAGGAAAAACTCTCTTGTCTTTTTTCCTCCTATATATGGCTCTAAGGAGAACATGTAGGAAAAGAAAAAGCTCCACTAGAGTAAGTGTAATATAAATATATATATATATAATATATTATTGTTTGCCCTGATTTATGCCTGATATAACCAATCAGGCCTCATCCTTCACTAGATCAGCTAACAGTCTTACCTTTCACCTTTTTGTTGCTGCACCTTTTCAGTCTTGGTATCGCAGCCTTGTCATTCAGTTAAAATGTAACGGGTGTCTGTTTTATGCCTAGTACACACGATGAGAAAATCTGATAAAAAAATACCGCTTTTGAAGCGATCGTATGATCTTATCGTTAGTATACTGTTTTTGAGAGTCAAAATTACCATTCATGCAAAATTATCCAAATGGATAGACACAAAAAATGTTAATGTATGATACCAGAACATACAATTTTCGTTTAATCAGTACATTATTTGTTCGAAATAAAATTGTAAGACCATGCCTGCTCAGAAACTACATTGCAATACAACACAATACATAACTTCTGAAGTCGCATTCTGTCGTACGAGAAGTTTCATAATTTTAGTAAAATCTTCATTTTCAGTATGAGATTATCATGAGAAAAAAAAAAAGAAAAGTGGACAATCATTCATCTGATATTCTCATCACATGCACAATGCTTTCAAGGCCAAGTTCACCTTTTCAGAAAAAGTAATAAATGGGCATTTTGTTTTTCCATTAAAAAAAAAAAAAAGTGTGGTTGTTATTTTTTCCTGTAGGAGCCTGAAAAGCTTTTTACCCACGATCAGTAGATCATGGGTGCAGTGTGGGCTCCTGCAGACATGTCCTCCAGCTTCCAGCCTGTACTTCATATCAGTGGACAGTGAGAGCACTTATCAGCGCCCTCACAACCCACTAAACTACAAGTCCGTCTGCTGCGGTGGCAGACGGTACTTGTAGTTTATTCATTTAGGCCCCGTTCACATAGGGGCGACGCTACTTCGCGCCGCGACCTCGGAGCGGCCGCCACGGACTTCATAACATTGAAGTCTATAACGGTCGCCTCCTGGTCGCTCCAAAGAAGCTCCGGACCCTTTTTCTAAGTCGGAGCGACTTGTGTCGCTCCTATTAGAACGGGTCCGCAGCTTCCCTATGGGAGGCGACCTGTGAGGCGACCAGGTCGCCTCAGTGTGAACCGGGACTTAGCCCCGGTTCACACTTGTGCGTGTGCGGGGTTCGCATGTAATGTCGGAGCGCACTGCTCCGACATTACATGCGATCGGCTGTGCGGTGCGGGTTTAGCCATACACTTTGTATGGCTAAATTCGCACCGCAGCCGCACCAAACACGCACAGGGACCCTTTTTGTAAGCCGCATCAGGATCGGATCGCACAGTGGTTCACACTTGTGTGATCCGATCCTGTGCGAACTGCACGATCGCACTGCGATATGCGATCAAACTGGGGGTGTCGTTACATTGACACCCCCAGCGTATCGCATATGGCAGTGTGAACTGCCGGGGGTGCGTGTGCGATGCGGGAACAGGCTGCGGATTCGCAGCCTTCCCGCATCGCATAAGTGTGAACTGGACCTTAGTGTGAACGGGGGCTTATAGGAATCTGAATGTGTGACTTTGGCTGTGTAAATATTTATCTATTTTCAGGCCGTCCTGGTCAGATCACGATGCAGCTTTCTTGTTCCAGCTAGCGTAGCTTCAGGGGGGAGAGTAGGGAGCACCGAAAACTGTAAATATATTCATCTTACTTACGTAGGCTTTTCAGCATGGGTGTTCGGAGGGGGAGGTGACCGTTTTTAGGGCAAGTTTGATGTAAGCTTGACACAGATGACCGGTAATGGAAACATTGACTAATTTGCATACAGTAATTAAAAAGCAAGTATAAAAGTTGCAATAAATTACTTTAATATTAAAAAAAAAAGTTTCAATAAATGACTTTTTTTAGACAACAATGAACATATACCGTAGGTTGCTTTTAAAAGCATATTGTAGCATTTGAGATTGTGGTGGGCTTTTATACGGTCCTCTTGATTTTGTCTTGCATCTAAAAAATGCTCTCTAAGTGCTCTCTCCATTTGTCCCATGTGGCCTCAGGGCATCATTTACTGTACTACATTTATAAGGATGGCATCAGAGTGAGTTTTACGCGTCCATTTCAGGAAATGTCAGATAATAAAATTAGAGAACATTGTATTTGCCCAGGAAGAAAATCACAGAGAAGCAAGCTAATGTTTTTGGACTTCTTCCCCTCTATGCTATATGGTTTCCATGGAATGTATAGTGAACATAGATTCTGCTGCCACCACTAAATTGCCATCTGTTTCTTATTTTTGTTATTGCGTAAGGTTTGGCGCACTCAGCCTCTTATCTTGTTAGAGGAAAGCTAAGAAAGATGAAGTTAAAGTAGACGGGGAAATTCACTAGATCCCGTTACAAATGCAGAGATGTTCATTTGTGGATTGCTTGCTGCCCTTCATCTGAATCAGGGGTCTTCAAACTATGGCCCTCCAGTTGTTCAGGAACTACAATTCCCATCATGCCTAGTCATGTCTGTGAATGTCAGAGTTTTACAATGCCTCATGGGATGTGTAGTTCCACAACAGCTGGAGGGCCGTAGTTTGAGGGTCCCTGATCTAAATGAACTAATCCACAACACTATGTCAGTCCAGTTAAGCCCCGTACACACGTACCGATGGTCGGCCGAACGATCGGCCGTCTTTTGTCCAGGGCTGTCATGTCTGTTGAAAAGTGCTAAAGACTGCACACGAATTTTGTCGGCCAACAACAGCCGACTGCAGAAGTGATGTCATGTGATGGTTAACTTTCCGTGTGTTTTTTCTTTTCTGAGCATGCCCAGTCTTGCAAATCTGCTGTCTGTCGGCCGAAATCTGTACTGACTGGCGAACAATCGGCCGTTCTGGTGTTGGCCAACAAAAATTTTAATGCTTGCACGACAGATTCTGTTCGGCCGAAAGTGCGCTGTCGGCTGTCGGAAGCATCATACTAACAAGCCTACAATCGGCCGATCGGTCGTCGGCCGACAATCTGCACGTGTGTACGGGCCTTTAGCCCATGGATCTCATCAATAGCTTCCTGTTGTCATAGTAACAGCTTTGTCCTGGCTGTACTGTATGAACGGTTCCACATATGTAGCGTACTGTCATGGCCAAGTACACAGCATCTGTATGTGGGGTATGTAAATCTCCTCTTCAGTAATGATAGGATGGTGTTTACATGGCAGCCCTGGTCTAGTAAACCCCACGTTCCACAAATAGACTAAGAGTCCATTCACACCTGAGCGTAGGGATTTACTGGCGTTTTTCGGCAATTTTTTTACAAGCATTTTTAAAGCTTTTTAAAAGTGTAATTCAAGCTGTTTACAGCTTCAGGCATTTTTGTTTAGCCAATAGAAAGCACTAGGGGGACGAGAATAAAACTAAATTGGGGTGGAGAGCTGCTTTTTGAGCAGAAAACGCTTGTAAAACACTCAAGTCAGGCCTTTCTATTAAAGTCTATGGGGCCAGAAACATTTGTAATCTGCCAAAAAGAAGCCTGTGTACTTTTTTTGAGCGACAGGCATTTTGCTTCAGGTGACAGAACGCTCAGATGTGAACAGGGGTCATTGAAATGAATGGAATTTGGCTTGTTTTAGAGTTACAAGCTTCAAGCAGAAAATCGCCCAGGTGTGAACAGGGCCTAACATGTCTTATGGTCTTTTTCCACTGCAAGTACCAGCTCGGCCCTGCTTGGCCGGTTTGCTTTTCCACTGCTGGTACCGCATGGTACGGTGTTGGAACAGTTCGGTACGGTATGGTTTGCTTTTCCACTAAAGTAATACTAAAGTTAAGTGGGTGGGATAACAACGATTCTCTTACAAATCAGTGGCTAGTAGTGACTGCATGCAAAGGATTGTGGGATATGGTTCCGGGTATGGTACCTCTTGGAACCACAATCGAGGTGGTACTGTTTTTGAGAGCCGTACCATTCGGTTCCATGCAGTGGAAAAGCGCAGCCGTACCGTACCGAACCGTTCCTACACCGTACCATACAGTACCAGCAGTGGAAAAGCACAAAAGCGAGCCGAACCGTTCAGCAGTGGAAAAGCGCCATTAGTAGTCTGTAGCATAAGCAAGTAAATCGCATTGTTTCTACCTTTTTGTATGTCTGTCTTTCTGTTATGGGCATCCCAACATCTCAGAGCCGTGGGCATGTGAACGGCCTGGAGTTAGTTAGGCGGCGTTGTGATGTCACTGGACTCCCCTCCCAGCTGTACACGCCCATATAAATCTCCCTGGGTCGGCATGGCAGTGGGCACCGCGGTTGTACTAGTGTGTGCACAGCGCTCCCCTGCTGTACGCGCACGTCGTTGGGAAAATCGGACACCCTGGAAGGCGCCACCTGACTTCGAGTCCAACAATGCTGAGGTGCCAAACAGCCAATCCAGGGGGAGCAGGAGGGGTTAGGGGGAGGGATATTTGTGGATGCAGCGGCGGGAGACCTGGCCCCTTTTCTCGTGCTTGTGCATGAATATACTAATATAGTCTGTCAGTCACAGGAGAGGGGCGTGGCGACACCTATTTTTTTTTCTTTTGTTTACTACTTTCTTTACTTTTGTTGAGAAAAAAAACACTCCCCTCTGGGTGATCGCTGTACATTGCAGGGATTTTAACAAACTGTGTTGTAGATTCCTACCTTTTTTGTTATTCTAAAGGAATCCTTGTTTTTCCTCTTTGTGCTTAGTGGGTCTAATGGGAGTGGTTTCATAATTATCTATCAGCTGGGGCAGCTGCAGGGCTCTAATGGGGAAATCTGCTGGGCCTGCATCCCTTTTAGACGTGTTCCTATTGGGAGTATCTCACCAAAAATGACATTTTTGTTGCAGGGGATGCCTGAAATCTGACTTGTATCTTAGGCAGACTTCTGGGAAAATTGGTAAACCAATCACACAAGCAGCAAATGTTTCTGGGGTGTGGTCAGTACACATTCTGTGTACAGAACAGCTCCAGGTAGCCATATTGCATTGCATTTTCAGAAAATTACAACAGCTGCAGACTGAAAAGGGAAGATCATTTTTTTTTAATAACATCCAATTACAGTATGATTTGTGTCACAATTGTATACACTATATTGTTTTTTTCTTTGTTTGCTGTTTTTTTTCTCCATTTAAGGAAACCAAGGAGGATTGCAGATGACTGCCTTCCTCTTCCTCCGGCCAGACTGGGGACAGATGACTTGTGCTACTTTGCTAAATAGGGTAGTTTAGTTTGTTCCTTTTTTTTTTTTATTTGGATTTTTCGGGTTCACAACCATTTTAAGCTCAACTTTTCAGTTGTTCCTGAATGACTGCTGAGGTCCTTCTGCATAAACGCCACCCGTGCATTAATGACTCATTTAGGGACGACATGTAAAACTCCATTATGGGGTTGATTTTACTAAAGGTAAATGGACTGTGCACTTTGCAAGTGCAGCTGCACCAAAGCTTAGTAAATGAGGGGAAGTTCTGCTGATGTTCATCCAATCATGTGCAAGTAAAAATGCTGTTTTTTTTCCTTGAGTGTAATTGGGTAAAGTGAAGCTTAGACCGCATTCACACTGGTATGACTTGGACCGCGACTTGTCAGCCTGACAAGTCGCCGTCCTCCCACTCCCATTGAGTAGTACAGGAGCCGTTCTAATAAGCGCGACACAAGTCGCTCCGACTTAGAAAAAGGGTCCTGTACTACTTCGGGGTGACCTGGAGGCGACTTGCACGGACTTCACATAATGGAAGTCAATGCAAGTCGCGCCGAAGTCTCGCTGCACGTGACTTCACAGGTCGCCCCTAAGTCGGAGCGACCTAATGTGAACGGAGGCTTAGAGCCGGTTCACATAGTGCCGACCCGACTTGCCGGGGCGACCTGTGAAGTGGCATGCACGGACTTCATATCATTGAAGTCAATGCAGGTCGCTCCAGGTCGCCCCAGTAGTACAGGACCCTTTTTCTAAGTCGGAGCGACTTGTGTCGCTCCTATTAGAACGGGTCCTGTGCTAATCTATGGCAGGCGACCCACGGCCACTTGTCAGGCGACCAAGTCGCCCCAGTGTGAACCGGCTCTTAAGCTCTGGAGCAACTGCACTGCACAGTATATTTGTCAATAGTAAATCAATCCCTATGATTACAAATTGTTGATGTGCTGGCCATACACAGTGACAGTGGCCAATAGCCACATTCACACTGTACATGTAAATGAAACCCTGATGTGACATGCGTACATCGCAAGGACATGTTTTTACGCAGTTGCCAGTAAGATCCTACGTAAAGACCTGTTCTCCATGTACATAAGACCTATTGGTTAAAGTGGTTGTAAACCCTTAGATATAGCCAGTGAAGTGACTGGCCTCAGGAGATAGAGGTGTGTGTGTGTGTATATATATGTATATGTGTGTGTATGTATGTATGTGTGTGTGTGTGTGTATATATAATATATATATATATATATATATATATATATATATAGTACCTGTTTACCTACAGCTGCTTTTCCCCTACATCCATTCAAAGTGCAGACATTACACAGGGTCTCTCTGCTCTGAAAAGCAGGGGGCAGAGACCTGAAGTCAGATCAGTGAGATCTAAGAGCTTATTGGAGGGAAGGGACACCCCCCCCCCCCTTTCACACAGCTCACAGAGCTGAGGCTGTCAATCAGCTGGAGATCCCTCCCCTGTCACCATTTTCTCTTGGTGTCAGGAAAGCTCATCGGAAGTGACTCATTCTTAAAGTAGAGGAACAGTGGACAGAAATTACACTTGGTGCTCTGGATTTAGACAAGTACACACTATAGAGGGATATGCTTTGTTCATATTTTATGTCCAGGGTTTATAACCTCTTTATTTACTGTAGAGAAAAGTGTGGTCACCGCGCTGGCTTTGGTATCTGGCAGAGCTCTGAAAATCCCAAGGCTGTCTGGACTAAATGACTAATCCTTTTGGCAGGTAACTCTCCCATATATTTGTTTCAGCTGTGTAGTTAGGTGTTGGCCCGGAGTCCATCTTTAGGGTTCTTCAGAAGTCTTTATCTGGTTGTGATGGACATTTTTAGCATGTATATATGGCACATCAGACGTAGCCTAGGTTTTATATCCAAGTTATTTTTTGTACTCCCGATAAGCAGCAGAGCCGTTTACCAGCGATCAGAGGAAACACGCTCCCTAGACAGTAGGGTTAATTTGTGGCGGTGACTCATAGCTGGATTAAAATACTGTTGTCAGCTGCTTCCCTTTCAGTTTTTAAACACAGCCCTGTCTGTGTGCTCTTGTTATTTTCTCCCTGGGTGTGGTAATACTTTCAAACTGAAACTATCTTGGTTTCCTTTCCCCTGAAATGAATCTAGATGGCTTTTTAAGGAACTTCTGTATGTAATCCGGTGATACAGTGACACCAGTAATCTCCATAGCAGTATAAAGATGCCAGCTGTGCTCCAGCTTGTTGGTGAGTGAGATCACAACGTCTCTTTATACAGAGAACTTTTGGCTGCAATGGTTCCTGCTCACATCGGAGCCCTGACTCATTGCAGTTTGGGAGGACCTTTTGTCTTTGTGAAAGAATTTGCAGAGTTTGCTGCTGTCGGCTGACAGTGAAAGTGATGCCTTCCATTGCAAAAAGAATTTCTGGGGGTGAATTTCATTCATTGTGTGATGGCTTTACAGAACTAAATGCATTCAGACCATTTGTGGGGGGTGCAAGGTCAGAACGGGTGCCTCTTGGCTGTCATGGCCAAACTTTTGCTAATTTTTTACCTATTAAAGTGACCCTGTCAGTCACTTGAAGAATTTCTAATTGCACTCTCCTGCAATAGGTGTTTGTCTCCTAAAATCTCTGTACACATGGACTGAATAACGGCGGGTTCAAGAGAAACCGGCCATCATTCGTCACGTGCGTACAGCAGCCTGACCGACAGAAGCCGTCCGAATGTTCAGCTTCTGTCAAAGGGGCATGACCAAAAAATATCTGTCGATTGGCATCCAATCAGTGCTCTCAGCCAATGGGGGTGCTGGGGTGGGGTGGCATTCCACCCCTGTCAGAACACAATAGCTCAGCGGGGAGATTGCTGTCCTAACATTGGATAGTTAGTACAGCGAACTCCTCTGAAGCTCTTAATTTTTTTTCCAGCCTGCTAGGTTGAATGAGGAAAAAAAAACTGATTAGTGTGTATCTAGCTTAACTTAGATTTGTTTTAGCTTTTTGCCTCCATTTCAAAACCTCCATATGTTGGATGACTGTGACCCCCCCCCCCCCCCCAATGTCCGCTTTGGTTCCATCCTCTGATCCCTACATTTCTTCGGCCCACAGAATTGATATTGTGGTAGAAGGATGGAACCACAGGTTGGAGAGGCTGGAGATACCGGCACCCAACACCACCATAACTGTCAAATGCTGAAGAGTCTAAAGGAGGCAAGAGGCAAAGGTACGCAATACTAGTATAAGTGTTGAATGCTGAAGAGTCTAAAGGAGGCTGTAGTACCAGAATGTAAAGGAGGCAAGAGGCAAAGGTACGCAATACCAGTATAAGTGTTGAATGCTGAAGAGTCTAAAGGAGGCTGTAGTATCGGAATGTAAAGGAGGCAAGAGGCAAAGGTACGCAATACTAGTATAAGTGTTGAATGCTGAAGGGTCTGAAAGAGGCTGCAGTGCCCACTGAGACGGACACCTGACACCACCATAGATGTTGAATGCTGATAAGTCTGAAGAAGGCTATAGTGCCAGGACAGAATAAAGTCATGAGACCCATGCACCCAACGCTACCATAAGTGACTAGAGCTGAAGAGTTTGATGAGGGCTATGGTGCCAGAATGAAATGAAAGCAGAAGACGCATGCACCAATGCTACCATAAATGTTGAAGCGTCCAAAGGAGATTGTAGTGCCAGAATTAACGAACACCGGAGACGCAGGCTGCTGGAGAGGCAAGTATAACCTCTCTATTGAAAGAGATTACCATTTTTTTATTTATTTTGAGCAGCTCACAGCTTTGCTCCAAGATTGTGTGTTTTTCTTTCTGCAGGGTAGTCCTGTATGACAGTGGTCTCCAAACATCAGCCCGGGGGCCAGATGCAGCCCGTTGCTTGCTTTTATTTGGCCCATGGTGCATTATTTTCATCCAAGGATGTCAACAATGGGGCAAAGTTCCCCCCCACTGACACAAAAGAGGTGGCACAATTCCTCCCAAGGACACCAAATTTGGGGCCCAATGATGAGGCACAATTCCTCCCACTCACACCAAGGATGGGGCATTGTTTATTCCTTCTGGCCTTTTTTTTACTCTCAATGGCCAGCCCCCCTTAAGTCTACAGGACAATAAATGGGCCCTTTGTTTAGAAAGTTTGAAGGCCCCTGCTGTAGGACAGAATGCTTACTGTAGTTTGTAAATAATGGTAAGCACTAAGGAGGGGGTCAATTTAAAGCATAAGTACATTTTGTAAGACTGTCAATGCAGCTAAATCTGAATACTGTCTTTTTAGATAGTGTAGATAGGAAGCTAAACACAGAACTGAAATTTGTTGGCTGATTTGCACACCAAAAGATTTGTAATTCCAATGACACACTCTTGTGGATAGCATACCTCATAGCCAGGCAGTTGGTGACACCATATTTGCTCTGTGTCACTCTGGCCTGCTCATCAGTGAATGAGCAAGTATCACACTGTTTATTCATAGTCCAGTGATGAGGCAGGTGACAGGAAATCAGTGTACTTACACGTATTTAGCGGTTTGGAGTTGTCCTTTAAAGAAAACAACCTGTGAGAAATATGAATGACTTGCTAAATTCTCCTAAAGCTAGCCATCCAATTTTAGATTTCTCTGCTTGAGATAAATTTCTCCATCCGTGCTAAACAGTGTGGATGGATGCAGGAATCACCTCTGCCGGCTTCTGTATTCAGCGCCCCCGTCTGTTTACCTTTAACAACTGATTAAAAAATGTTCTTTAGCAAGAAACATACATTTCACGTTAAACATTATACTACCAAAATTAGTGTAAGCTGTAAATGGCCTCCAGGATTGTCCCTATTTCTTCTTGCTAGAGGCTGCCATTTTACTGAGCCCCTGAGCAGCAGATTGGCTTCTAGTGGCTCTGATTTTCAGCACAATACCAAAAAATAAAAAATGCCACAAATGGAGCACAACTGAGCATGTGCAAAGCAGGGTGAGACAGTGTTTTAATGTTTTACTTAGCAGTACCTGCAAAAGGGGCCAACCTGAAGTGATCCAGCAGAACTTACTTTTCTGGTTAAAATTCCACTTTCTTTTTTCAAATTCTTTATTTTAGATTTTATATGTACAGAAAAGAGAAAATAAAACACACAGTATATTCAACCATATATCTTATAAAGTGGGACAATGGCCCTAAAGAATGGGGACGACCTAAGCGTCCCCGTGCAGGCCCTAAGAGCTTTACTGGATGTTACCCCAATGAGTCCCTTAAGAAGTGGACTAGTCCTCCGGTGGTGGATCCTCCGGTTTCCAGACTAAACAAGGCGACCATAATTCCAGTTGAAGAGTCCCCGGCCTTTAAGGACCCAGCTGACGGGGGCGGCTGTTGTGGCCCACAATTTGTTTGCCCTGACTGGTTCAGCACTGAGGCCGATATTCACCATTGCCCTGGTGTCGCGGACTCTGACCGAGTGGGATAGGCTTTTACGCCATGACCTAGAGGAGTAGTTGCTCCCCCCTGCCTGCTGATCTGGCGGACCAGGTGGTCCAGGGGCTGCAGTTTTTATCTGTGATGCCTCTTTGGATGCAGCTCCCCTAGTGGTTTGGCTTTCTTTTGGCAGTGGTCTTTTGGCTCAAATGCTGGTCTGTGGACCAGACTTCTAAAAAGGCCTTGACTGATCTTTCCTTTCAAGGAGATCGCCTGTTTGGACCTACCCTGGATGACATCACTGGGGGGGGGGAGTACATTTCTTCCGCAGGCTACTAAGAGCAAGGACCCTTGTCCTAGTCGTGGGCCCTCCTTCTTGGCTCATAAGTTGTTTCGTCCCTTAGGGTCAACTGACAAGGGATCGGAGCCCTTTGCAAGCAAACTTGGTCTGGCAAGTAAAGTGCGGGCTTCTCCACACCCATGGACAAGGCCCCTTCAGCAGGAAGTTTCTTCGTCCTCCGTATCTGGGGTGGGGGGACATCTTTGCTGATTCCTGGATCCATGGACTCCCCTGGTAAATAAAAACAGGGGGGTCCACGAGGTCATTCGGTTTGGCTACAAGATCGAGTTTCATTCTTACCCTCCGGTAAGGTTCCTCCTTCCGACGTGCGACTGTCCCTGGTCCGCCTACAGGCTCTTCTTGGAGCGGTGCAAGACCTTTTACTTTATGGTCCTGGTTCCAACTTCAGAACGTTTTCAGGGGCTTTACTAAAACCTGTTTACAGTCCCAGGCACCAGGAAGGGAAGGTGCGTCCAATTCTGGACCTCAAGGCGCTGAACTGCTTTGTGCGGGTGCAGAAGTTCAGAATGGAGTCTGTCAATGAATATCAGAGAAATGGATTTTATGGTAAGTCAAAAATCCAATTTTTTTGGCTGTCATGCTGATCTAGTGGTTTCAGTCAATAGTAAGGATGAAAATTGTCTTCATAAACTTTATATAAAACCATTCAGTGGCCATATTTGTACATGCCAAAGAATGAGGAAAAGGGGTACATATTCAGAAGAGTAGAAAACCTTTCAAATAGTTCTTGTAATCTTCTCTTGAAACTTTTTTCAGAGGTAAAATAAACATTCAATGTAGATTTATATGAACATGGCTTCTCTGCTCTGTCCCCTATCTCTACGTGTTGGTGGCTGTTGGACGGGGGACTTCCTAGGCAGACCAGGGAGAGACCCTCCAGCTCATATCATGACGAAGGAACTGCTATCTGTCAACATTTACACATTTCCTCTTATAACCGCATTTCTGTTTCTTAGCTGATGCTTTGCACCATGGCTGCATTGAGTAATTTGTGTGCTGCAGTTATCGGGGCATAAGAAGCTGGAAAGAATTTCTGTATTTCCAACAAGATAAAAATAGCTGCAATTTATGTTTCCATGGATTTTAGGCTTAATTACCAAATGAAAAGCGAGTGTGTGTGGTGCTCATGGGAACAGAGTGTTCATTCTGGCAGCAGGCTGAGTAAAGAGAGGTAGGCAGCAGCTTAGGTGACACTGTTCACACTCTCATTACTTTGTCTAGTATGTGTCCTTCATTGGTTTCAAAGGATACCTTACTAAACATTGTGCTTATAGATTGTCTATGGATGATCCAGGGGCATTGGTCATGTGAGTTCCTTGTAAAAAAAAACAAAACAAAAGACAACTAGAGGCTTATAAATGTTTTTATGTGATTAGCTTAAACCGATACTGAAGTCTCTTTTTCTTTTAATTGAAAATAACAAACCGGTTATACTTACATGCTCTGTGAAGTAGTTTTTGCACATAGTGTCCCAGATCCTCCTCTTCTCCGGTCCCTCTTCTGTGCTCCTGGCCCCTCCCTCCTGCTGAGTGCCCCCACAGCAAGCAGTTTGCTATGGGGGCACCCGAGCCGAACAACAGCTCCCTGTGTCCATTCAGACATGGAGCCGTGGCCCTGGCCCTGCCCCTGCTCCCTTTCTCTCTTCATTGACTGACTGACTTTGATTGACAGTAGCGGGAGCCAATGGAGTCCCGGGCAGCCAAGATGCTCCCTCAACATCAATGGATCTGGAATTCTAGATGGACCTCAAGTAAGCATTTGCGGAGCTTAGGGGGCTTCTGCACACAGTGGGCTTTCTCCTCAGGCTTAGAATGCATTAAAGAGGAAGTAAACCCTCCTCTGACACTTTTACCTATAGGTAAGCCTATGATAAGGCTTACCTATAGGTACTGTAAATATCTCCTAAACGTACCGTTTAGGAGATATTTACCTTACATGCAGCCAGTGACGTCACTGGCGCATGCGCTCTGAAGGAATGGCCGCTGGTGCCGTTTCTTCAGAGACCCGTGCCGTGACTGTCGGCTCCCGCGCGTGGGAGTGACGTCACCGCGGCTCCGGCCGATCCCGGAAGACGGGTAAGCGGGCTGCACGGCGGGGGCTCGTTCTAAGGTAAGTATTGCATAATGAGCTAGTATTCAATGCATACTAGCTCATTGTGTTTCTCTTACAGGTTGCCAAAGAAAAAAAAAAAAAAAAGGTGGACGGGTTTACAACCTCTTTAAGATTAAAAACCTTGTGTCTTTACAACCACTTTAATCTTTAACTTGAACTTGACCCCCCCCCCCCCCCCCCATGCTTTTGTTCCCTTTTTTTACTGGGTTATCCACAGAAACATAGTTACATAGTAAGGTTGAATAAAGACACCAGTCCATCCAGTTTAACCATGTCTATACCAATTCCCATATCCCTTTATATTGCGATTGCTAAGATGCCCATCTAGTTTTTTTTTTTTTTTTCTTTTTTTTTTAAACTATTGGCACTTCCCACTGACACCATGGTTTGTGGAAGGGAACTTCACATCCTTAACGCTCTAACACTAATGAACCCCCACACAGTTTAAGGTTAAACCACTTCTCCAATTTCATTACGTGGCAGCTTGTCTTCTCAAGCTCCCAGAAACTGAATAGTATTTTTCCTGTGCTAGACTCAACATTGAGGCATTTTTATATTGCTATCATATCGCCTCTTAAGCGTCTCTTCACCAGAGAGAATACATTTAATGTTTGTAGTTGTTCCTTATAGCTGAGATCCTCCAGCCCTTTTATTAGCTTTGTTGCCCGTTGTGCTCTCCCCAGTTACATCCTTCCTGAGGACGGAGTCCAGAACTGGAGAGTGATACTCATGATAATGTTGCCAAACCAGAGTTTTGTAAAGTGGTAGATTTAGACTCCATTCACACTAGTACGACTTGTCAGGCGACTTGGTCAGCCTGAGAAGTCGTGCACCGTCGCGGTCCATTGTGTAATATAGGAACGGTTCTAATAGGAGCGACACAAGTCGCTCCGACTTAGAAAAAGGGTCTTGTACTACTTCGGGGCGACCTGGAGCGACTTGCATAGACATTCATTTTATAAAGTGCGTGCAAGTCGCGCCGCACGCGACTTTACAGGTCGCCCCCTAAGTCGGATCGCCGTAGTGTGAGACTAAGTTTTATCTTTTGAGTAAATTCCCTTTTGAATACAAGCTTATCTGCTGGCCTCGCTTGGTACAGCTTGGCATTGCATGCAATTGCTAAACCTGTGATGTACTAGAACCCCAAAATCTTGTTCCAACCTGGATTCCCCAAAAGGTTTTTCCCTTTGCGAGTAACTTGCGTTTATATTTTTAGCGCTCAAGTGCATTATGTTACATTTTTCAATATTAAACGTTTGCCATGTTGTTGCCCACCCCTTTATTTTATTGAGGGGGGTCTTGTAAATATTCTATATCTCAGCGAAGGAGGGGATGTTTTGTAGTGATCCGCTGCTCCTGATTTCATAGCGCCATTGCCTTCTCTGATGTCATTGGAAGCTGGCTGTCATCAGGGGGCTAGCTGCAAAAACCAGAAAGAGGCGTCTGACCCCCTGATGAGCCTCCGTGGCCCTGAGGCCTTCTGGGAAGCATTAAGTGAGTATCCCAGGATTCTTCAGGAAATTGAGGGCATCATTCCTGCCTATGCAGGAATCCCACAAGGGCTTGGAGGTTTTCCAAAACATTTTAAAAAGTATATGTATAACTGTAAAAGAGTGGGTAGGTATGAAATGATAATGGGGAGTGGGTGGGGAGGGTTTAATATACCGGTAAATATTCCTTTTTTATTTATTTTGCTTGTGTTGAAACCTTGTTTCAGCATTCCGAATGGCACGCTATGCACCATTCGCATTCCTGTTTAGCAGCACATAACCATGCGTGGTAATACACTAATGTGCATTGGGGTGTTCTATGTTGGTACCAAAACAATTATGCATGTATGTGTTCTTTGCCAGTTCTGTTGCATTGGCATGCCTATTTATTTGAATGGGCTGCCTAAACACAACACAGCTGCCCGTCCAGCATCAGTGCTATATTCAAAAGACCGAAAGGTAGTGAATTAGAGAAGTTCATTGACAGGGTTTACATACACTTTACCTTGTAACTGTCCTTTATGGTGTAATAGTGCTTGCTTGATTAACGGTTTCCTTCCTTTTTCTATGATAAAAGGGTTTGATCGAAGCCACATGCGAAAAGATCAGGGCATCGGATGGGCACCATATTTTTTTTATTCTTTTTAATTTCCACATTCCATTTTTGTTTTTAATGAATTCCATACATTTTAATGTCATTGTCTCCTAATGGTGAACCATTTATAGGCCGTGTATAAATCTTTGGTGCCCAACCTGCAGCCTGTGAGAATTAGCGTGGGCACATATGGCCCTTTGGCATTTATAGTATGACCCTTAGAGCCCCTGTAGACAGTAGTCTGTTTTTCTTGACTAGGTTCTTACACCGGCCGGTAAAATAAAAAATGACTTGGTATATTTCCTTCACACTGTTATTTATATGCCGCCTTTCCTATCTTTATTTTTTTTTTTTTTTCTGTGATATTCTAAAAAGGATCTTGCTAAGAGAAATAACAGATGTGCCACAGTGATTTTAAAGAGGCTGTTGGGAGCACACATATGGAAAGACTGATTTTATGAGGGACTTTAAAAGCAGTAATCTCTAGCAGTCTTATGTGGTATGTCCCAAGTCTGTCTTCTGAAGAACATCCAGTGACTATCTCCTGTTGCACGTCTGCAGTCTCTGCCCGTCTCCTGTTGCACGTCTGCAGTCTCTGCCCGTCTCCTGTTGCACGTCTGCAGTCTCTGCCCGTCTCCTGTTGCACGTCTGCAGTCTCTGCCCGTCTCCTGTTGCACGTCTGCAGTCTCTGCCCGTCTCCTGTTGCACGTCTGCAGTCTCTGCCCGTCTCCTGTTGCACGTCTGCAGTCTCTGCCCGTCTCCTGTTGCACGTCTGCAGTCTCTGCCCGTCTCCTGTTGCACGTCTGCGGTCTCTGCCCGTCTCCTGTTGCACGTCTGCGGTCTCTGCCCGTCTCCTGTTGCACGTCTGCGGTCTCTGCCCGTCTCCTGTTGCACGTCTGCGGTCTCTGCCCGTCTCCTGTTGCACGTCTGCGGTCTCTGCCCGTCTCCTGTTGCACGTCTGCGGTCTCTGCCCGTCTCCTGTTGCACGTCTGCGGTCTCTGCCCGTCTCCTGTTGCACGTCTGCGGTCTCTGCCCGTCTCCTGTTGCACGTCTGCAGTCTCTGCCCGTCTCCTGTTGCACGTCTGCAGTCTCTGCCCGTCTCCTGTTGCACGTCTGCAGTCTCTGCCCGTCTCCTGTTGCACGTCTGCAGTCTCTGCCCGTCTCCTGTTGCACGTCTGCAGTCTCTGCCCGTCTCCTGTTGCACGTCTGCAGTCTCTGCCCGTCTCCTGTTGCACGTCTGCAGTCTCTGCCCGTCTCCTGTTGCACGTCTGCAGTCTCTGCCCGTCTCCTGTTGCACGTCTGCAGTCTCTGCCCGTCTCCTGTTGCACGTCTGCAGTCTCTTGATGGCTTTCTGTAGTGTAATATTTCAATGAATATTATATGAGGCCCTCTGGTGATGCCATGGGCCATACTTGGGGATCCCTGTACCAAGAAAGTCAATCACCACTGGTATGAAATCTATTGAATGATCTTAGTTCATTTTACAATGGATGGGTAGCATTGATTCTTTGAGTGGCTTGTAGGCCTTGAGACCTGACTTCTAACAGGAAGCTGTGCCACTAGCCACAGTGAATGCCAGGAAATGCTTGTGTGTGTGTCTCACCATTGTTTTGATATCCGTGTATGGTGTAATGAGGTATTTTAGTATATACTCTCGTATGTCTTGTATTGAAATCCAGTACGGTTTAATGTATATTTTTGACGTATGACTAAAAGTAACCAGAGGTACTTTGCACTTCCTTTTTCTGTGTTCTAGAAACAGGAGAATGTTGTTTCACCTCATCTGCCCCCATTCCAGAGCAGAGCTCCCCACAGTGCAATCAGTTTGTTGGTGTAATATTTAGTAGTTGGGCTTTTTCAGCTTTAGCTGTTTATAATCCAAACATTTTGTAGACCTGTCTTGTCCAGCGCTGCCATTACAGACCAGACAGATTCGCATTGGTCAGCATTGTCACAATAAAGCAGTGTTAATTTCGTTGACAAAAACGTTTTCGTCGACTAAATTAACACAATTTTAGTCAACTAAAATACGACTAAAACGAAAACAATTCAGATGACTTAAATATGACTAAAACTAAAATGGCATTTTTGTCATAAGACTATAACTAAAACTAAATTAAAAATTGACATCAAAATGAACACTCCTCGGCTGGCCATTTCTATATCGGCAACACAATTCCAACCAGAGCATGTAATAATAGCACATTAAAGTTTAAACATGTATTGCACCACCGCATACGCATAAGTAAGGAGCATTTACTAAGCTGCTGAAAACTAAACAATTAAGAAAAAGGCTTTTCTTATATTTTTCCCTAATATTTAATGTTGGTAATATATGTGCAATGACATTACAGCTAAGAGCCCATTTACATTAGCGCGACTTGTCAGCCTGACAAGTCGCGCTCGGTCGCGGTCCATTGATTAGCACAGGACCCGTTCTAATAGGAGCGACACAAGTCGCTCCGACTTAGAAAAAGGGTCCTGTACTACTTTGGGGCGACCTCGGAGCGACTTGCATAGACTTCCATTATGTGAAGTCTCTGCAAGTCGTGCCGAAGTCGCGGTGCACGCCACCTCACATGTCGCCCCCCAAAGTGGTGTCGCGCTAGTCTGAATGGACTCTAATGGAGTTTACAGTTTTTTGTTTTTTTAAAGTTGCACTTCGGTTTGTCAAAAAGCAATATTTCTGAAATGAAACTTGGTTTTATTTGTAAAGATGTTATATATCACAATGGCTAAGCCCCCGTTCACACTGGGGCGACCTGGTCGCCTGACAGGTCGCCTCCCATACAGAAGCTGTGGACCCGTTCTAATAGGAGCGACACAAGTCGCTCCGACTTAGAAAAAGGGTCCGGAGCTTCTTTGGGGCGACCCGGAGCGACCTGCATAGACTTCAATGTTATGAAGTCCGTGCCGGCCACTCCGAGGTCGCGCCCGGGGAACTCGGATCGCCCCGGTGTGAACGGGGCCTAAATCTGTGTCTGTAGTGCGTGTTCAAACCTTATAATAACATATTAGATTTTTACTCCAGGAGTATACAATTTAGTTTGGAAATGCTAGAGAAATGTTTAAATAATGCATTATAATTAATCTAAACCCATTCGATTTGTAGTTCACTAAAATGTATGAGATTTTATTTGACTAAAATGTACTGGAGATTTTAGTCGACTAAAATTAAAACAATTTCAGATGACTAAAATACGACTAAAACTAAAATCGCATTTCAGTCAAAAGACTAAAATACGACTAAAACTAAAATGGCATTTTAGTCAAAGAACTATAACTAAAACTAAACCGAAATTTGCTGCCAAAATTAACACTGCAATAAAGGACTCCCTTTATTTTGTAAAGCCCTGAGCAAACTGTTGGCGCCATATAAATCCATTATCATTATAATGCAAACGGGTTGCAAATGGGCTTATAGTCCTTAGGGCAGCTGTGTCACGTTTTGGTGATTACAGTGCACCCTCCAGACTGGGAAGTTCAGGGAAGCAGTACTAGGGGGGATAAGAAGCTTGCTAGGTATGTGACTGTAGACAGGTTAAAAAACCTGATGTATGTTTTGCAGAATTGACCTAAATACTTGAAAGCAAAAAAAAAAAATCGAAGGATTTCATATGATTTTAAATCTAATTTCTTTAATTTTTTTTTTTTAAAAATATTTTACTATGGCAAAGCTTCTCGGATAGAGCGAGTCAAATCTATTTTCTTTAATTGAACTTCTATATGCAATGACTACGACTTCATGATTGCATATTTATAAGTAGTACATGTCATTCCCCTCTGAATCTTAGATGTGTGACATACCAGTTGTTGCTGCGATATACAAGCACCTGATCCCATCATTAGACTAGAGGATCTCTGTTTGGGGACCTATATGTGACAGTTCAGTAGGCCGCGCTTCCTGGCATCGGGCTGCAGCCTGGCAGACTGTCCTTTACTGTACGCTGACAGTAACTAAATCTGATTACAAAGCACTTTCTACACTCCCAGGACATCGTCCTTGGATAGCTTTATCCAGCAGCTGTGCGTTTAACCCTCATGTTAGGGGTCTGCATGGTTAAAAGCAAAGCTGGGAGGGATTGGAAACTGAACCACGTCTCCACCTAAGAACAGAAATGTAGCAGACGGGCATTTCAAATGGAACATTGGCTATGCACAAAGGGGGACAGGTAGTGCAGCATTCAGGAGCCATCATCAATGTAGGAGTATGGAGATACTTACAAGACAATTATGTATTCTCTGACATTGATTTTTTTCTTTAGTTACTATTGTAAAGTTTTGGCTTGTTTTTGTTTTCCATCATTAGACGGATGGAATCCAGATTTCCAGGAGATCAGCAGTGCACATTCCTTCTAAATCCACATAAAGTTAAAATGTTACTAAACCCAGGAGCCTGCAGTCACTATATCTGGTCTCCCACAGTACACAGAACATGGAAATGCAGTAGTAATAAACTTTACCTTTTCTCATCAGCAGTATATAGCGGTCTTGTGACTTCTATCAGTGTCTGCTTAAAACTTGTAGGAGGAGTTTTGATTCTCCTCTGACTGTCCTATAAGGCTGCAGGACCCCTGACCCTCTGTCTGGACAGTGCTGATTGGCCCTGTGCTGATAACATGCATTCTCCAAAGAAAAAAAATATATATATACACCAAACTGAGCATGTGCAGCTTGCCCCCAAGGCTCTGTTCTATCAGGATATGGTTTGGGGACAGTGGAAGAAGGGGAGGATCAGAGAAGACTGGATCAAACAGCCTTTTACACAATGCAGGGAATTAACCCCTTAGGTTTCACAGTGAGTAGAACAAGTATGCGTTACGGCATATACGGTACACACTGATTTTACTGTTGTGGGTTTAGTAACACTTAAAAATTATACTAAACATGCTCTTTCTGTTACATTGTTCCTTCTATTTCTGTATGTGGATGATGGCACTGTAATTATTTTAATGAAAAAAAGTACCCTTTTCCTAATCAATATACAACTGTTACATGACTCAGATCTTTCCCAGTCTGTCTGCAGGGAAAAACCTAAGCAGGAGGAGCTTCTAGTCCTTTGCTGCTGGTCACATGCAAAAAAAAAAAAGTACAAAATAAATATCAATAAACTGTTTTAAATTGTCATACTACAGTAAACCCCCGCTCCATCCCGGTTCAGTTTTTGCGGTCCCGGTATATTGCGTTTTTTTTTTTTTTGTAATGTTATTTTACTATATAAATCATTAAAAATGAAATATTTTTGTGTTTTCCATAGCTCTTGCTATGTCTCAGTGTCATTTATGTGTTTAAATGAGTTTCTATTGTTTTAAAAGTGTGTTTAAAGACCTTAAAATGCTTCTACACGTACAGTGACAGTAAAAAAAACATGCCTACAATGCATTTTAATAGGGTTTTTCTATTTCGCGGATTTTCACTTTTCGCGGCTGGGTCCTGAACGTAACCCCCGCAATGGAGGGGGGTTTACTGTATTCTATATTTGAAATCAAATCCTCATTTTGTGGAAATAACATGGTGTGGGCAGATTTCTTCCAGTAATAGGCTGTGTCATGCCTCTCCAGCCTGTGTCTTAGAATAAGAGGGAGGTGAAGCCTCCATTAATCTACATGTAATATCCTGCCCTGATTGTGTTTAGCTGGTTAGTGGACATGGAGGGAGTGAGCTGTCATTTACCACTGTATAGGCCCACATGTGTGACTCTATAGTCACATGGGCTGCTCAGAAGTGATAGGGAGGAAATGCTCAGCATTGAAACTCACTGAAAACTGAGCATGTGCAGAGTTGCCACCACTGCTGCAAAATGCCTAGCTGAATTGGGGACATGAACAGGAGGGGGAGATAGAGAGCAGCAGGATCAACCAGGATTTTTGCAGAATACAGAAAACCAATCTCATAGTGACGGAGTATGAACAGCATGTAATACACCATTTATTGATAGTTTTTTATGATGTAGGTTTAGTGACACTTTATAATAGAAAACAAATTATATCACTGTTAAAATATAGGAATAAAATCCAGATCAAGAACTTCCATATAACTTGTCATGTCACATCCATTATGGGATACATATAGAGGGGTCCCTTAATTCGCCTTTTCAATGCCTCAATACGTTTCGCAGGGTGAACTCCCTTTCTGAGGAGGACTTCAAGGGGAAGATGAAGGGGACTTTGTGACTCCAGTGAGTAAAACAAACCAAGTTTGCCCATTGTGCAAACTTTGATGGTTGCACTAATTGTAACAGTATATGTAAGTTGTATGTATCAAGGACATTTGCTCGTGTTTATGAATATTAGTCTAGATTCTTTTCCTTAGAAGTCCTCCTGAGGAAGCGGGTTCAGCCCGCAAAACACGTTGAGGCATTAACTGGGTGGATTGGATACCCCATATATATATATATATATATATATATATGAGACTCCCCTATAACTTGCCAGTGTCACATCCAATATGTGATTTTATATATATATATATATATATATATATATATATATATATATATATATATATATATATAT